>NW_022170249.1:69919256-70214922 GCF_008802855.1 Photinus pyralis
TTTAATGGTGCATTGAAGTTTAAATAAGGCTGAGGTAATGAACGTGGCTACTATATAGGGTTTATATTGTCTGAATTCATGTAACCGTAACATTTTTAAGCAAGAAAAGTATAAAAAAACGTGGAATTCGGATCAATTATATTTTGGCAAAATACTAATAACAATTTCATTTTAAAATTATATTATAGTCTGCCGCCAAAACGCCACGTTTTCTATTTTTCAGAATCAGTTGCAGTAGAAAAATCATTTTATTTCGTAGATTCAGGATTTTCAACTCTCATAATGTAACAACCCGTTACACTTTGTATATGGTATGCCGTTTTGGGATAGGAATGTTGAAAAATAATGTGGAAATTCTGAGGGTTCTTAGGATGTAGATCTGAAAACGAATCATTTTCAGCCCTTGGTTTATTTGTCGAAAAATGTGTTTTGGTTCGCTCCCTTTTTATTGCATTTCCCTACAAGAAAGTTCAGTATTTATCACGCAAACGGATATATCTCATTTCTCGAGATATCAGAACTGATCCGGATAACAGGTCGAAAAGGAGGGTAGCAGTTGATAGAAATCAATTCATAAATTTCACCCAACACGATGACGCACAAAAGAGCACAAAACACGATGGACTCGAGGTTGGAACATAGGCATTAAGCTGAAGATTAAAAAAATTTCACATCTCCGTTAATTTTTGAGCACTAAACGTTTGAGTTGGCGCATCAATCAGCACAAGATGAGCACATTTCACCATGCAACATTGGACTTGCGTTAACTTATGACTCCAGATTAGAAATTCCATGTCTCCCTTCTGAACTCGACTGAGAATATTGGTACATAATCATTAAACTGTAAGTCCCAATTAAAAACACTATGTCGTTTAATATCTACAAACAAAATGCAGAAGTGGGCGCAAAAATAAGCACAAAACGAGCACAACCTGTTATGGGCTGTGGGGGAATAACGTAATGCACGCAAAAACGTGTCTGGTCAACTCAGCGTCTAAAATTAGTACCTGGAAAGTATCTCATTCTCTGGGTTACTGATAAGAGCCTATTATGACGCATAGTGTTAGTCAGAGTGTCTTTCTGGAATTCGTTCCCTATATACGGTCGGGGCTAAATTAAGTGTTGGTTAATCCGTTAATCTGTAAAGCGACATCGTAGGAGACGGAAAGTTTAAGGTCAGTCTATCACACTTCCGCTAGTGAGGTTCCTTACGGTAGTCACGATCGCGCGTATTTGATTGAAAACACACGAAAAACAGAAAGAGATACGCACAAATTTATAGAAAAAAAACTTCCCACAAAACCAAACTTGGTGTGTTCTACTTTTTGTATTCGGATACCTGGCTAGTTTTGTTCAATAAAATAGCAGGATATTAAAACGATAATACTTATTTATTTATTTATTTATTTATTGACGAAACGGTTTATATTTTCTTAACAGACCCCCTGGAAGAAAAATACAAGTTAGCAAATGAGCATGAGGCACCTAACATGGTTTAATGAAAAACACATTCGTCGATCACAAAATAAATTCAGTCAACTATTGGCTGGAAATGCACCTTTATTCCTTTGATAAACAGCAAATGCATACAAAAATCGAGATAATAAAGCAATCTTGAGATGGCTAGTGTAATCAGTAATTAAATTGATCATGTACACGAAAATTCTAGCGAAAATTTGTTAAAAAATACAGACAACTCGACTCGATACAAGATGTGGATTTTACAAGTAAAAATCAAAGTAAAGTGGTCGTACAATGAGCGAAACAATTAAAGAAAATGTAAAATTTTTGACGGTATGGAAGATGTACCTATTTTTTTGTCGTAATTTTTTGCTTAAGTGATCTGAAACATTTTTGTTCTTGATGGAGAAACCCTCCGAATAATTCTGAACAAACGTTCCATCCTACAAGAAAAGGGTGTGAAGAGAGGGACAGGGTAATAGAGCTCAGGCGTTTGGTTGGAGGCAAACTGTTATACGGGGTCAGGTCAGTACTGGACACGGCGTTATTCTCGAGAAAAAGTTGCCCACGAGCATTCCGAATTAAGTGGTAAAAGTAAGAAAACTTATTTGACAAATTTTTGTGCGGCAATTGTAGAGAATTTCGTTTTATACCGCAATGAGATTTAATTGTCTTGGGATTGGGAAGTTATATAATTTCTCCGAGTCTTTTGAACTTGCCCGAAAGCTAATTGAATATCCTTTTTGTCTTCGTGGAAGATCTCGCGCGGGCTTGCAAAAAATTTAATAAAAGAAACACAGTTTGAAAGATTTCGGAGAGAAAGGTAAGAAAAATGTGTCGTCCTAAGCAATTTGTAGGAGTATGTTTTAGAGACGGAAAGAGGAATGATGAAACCACCGGGTAATGAAATATATCAGAGAATGCAATATGTCTAGACTCCGAGTCTTATTAGCTGGTTATTGGAGATTGTTTTTAAACACTAGCCTTCGCCTTTGTTCCATTTAGAAGGATTTTCCTACCTCGTCAATTAAGATTTCAGCAGCGCTGAGCGTTCCGATAGATGGGGCAATTTGTCAAAATTCCACGCCGAACGCAATCAAACGGGGGAAATGGCACAGGATCGAATATCAATTTGGATTAAGATCGGGATGAGTACATAAATTGAAGCTACACTGTCCGGCGTTTAATGCCGGATTTTATATTGTCTGTGCATGAAAGTGTAGGGCCGCCAGTGTAAACTGCATAACTGTAGTCTGGCATTCATTAATCAAACTTTAAATTGCTATTTTTTGCTCGTTTAAAACAAGCGCTGCTTTGCGAAGTTTCGAAATTTCATCTTGCACCGGGTAATCGTTCTAGCATTCAATTTCAGACTTGTTTTCTTTATAAATATTAACTTAAAACAAATCTAAATATCCCATCTCAAAGCAAACTCAGTTTAATACTGTATGTATATACTAAATTAAGCGTACACCATATCTCGTTTCAAGATAATTTACATAGAATTTACATTTACTTTGAAGTAATTTGAATTTCAGGAAATCCTTAAACACCAACCGGTAAATGTGTCGAATCCTCTTATCGCGCCGCTAACTTGTTGTTGGATTAAGGGCGCGAAATTTCCTTACGTATTTACTTATAAGATTCGCTAACGGTGCTATGCTAAGGTGTAGATAATATCCGAGGGTTAAGGGGATGAGCTCATTCAGAATGCTAAATCATGAAGTATTCGGTGGCCCCCTTTCCAGATATCTGTCTAATCGATCTACCACTTTTTGGCTTGGAAACCATAGCACGCTATTTTACCAGATTTCATTAACGTCGTTCTTTACACAAATCTTTCTATGTTAACTTCTTCCTTTGAATCATTACAATTTTTGGTAGCAAAATCTCTTGCAGTTTTTCAACACCTATCTATACCACTGTATGTAAGTACTTCTTAACTTCTACTTGTTTGTAGGAAATGTGCGATTGTATTTTTTAATTTGACTTCTGGCCGCTCAATGAAAGTCGAACAGGGCACCAGGGCTGTGGATTTTCGGGTTCCGACTCGGAAAAACTGAACCATCGCCCCTCAATTTCAATCTCATAATTCGACTGATTACATTTGCGTTCTATTCGATTCTGATTATATTCCTAGTACTACTTTGTAACGTCCCTTGTTTCGTTGAATGTACTCTTGGTTTAGGCGATTGACCGAATGTGTAACTAGTTGGTAACATTGTGACTGAGAAAATATCACTTTTGCTTTTGTCGTTGAAATGACAGGTATCTAATGTTTTGTGAAAGATGAAAGCTGAAATTGTCAAAAATTATTTATCTAAGCGTATTTACGTTAATAAGCCATTGTTGTATCTTTTCGAGGTAAAGTTATTTTCATAGGATTTCTTATTTCGTTAACATGTTTCTTTTTTTTTACCTTAAATACTTATCTTTGTTTTATCTATATCGATCGCAATCCGAAACCCAATGGAGCACATAACTTTGAATTAATTGGATTTTAATAATAATAAAATAATAATTTTTATTGCTTTAAAAGTAATTTTCTTTACAAAAACTTATTGCAATATTTAGCGGTATACTAAAATAAAATACCTACACTAGCAAACACTAATTTAAGTAACTATTAATTCCTTCATATGATAATTGATAAGGGCTTGTAGTCAGATGGGTAACAAAATTAAGCAGTGATCTCGTGATTTCTATAGACCCGTTTGATGCACATTGTTCAATAATAATGACTAACAAAATTTAATTCTAGTGTTACAGGAAAATTCAGCAACAGCATTACGTTTAAATGATACGTTAGATTGTTTACAAAATCCAGAAATTATTTTTCGCCATATTAAATCAATTATAGGCTTCTACGTCAACTATTAAGGCGATTGACCGAATGTGTGAGTAGTTGGTACCATTGAGACTGAGAAAATATCACTTTTTCTTTTGTCGTTGAAATGACGCAATATTTTGTGAAAAAGATAGCTGAAATTGTCAAAAATTATTATTCTAAGCGCCATTGTTGTATCTTTTCGCGGTAAAGTTATTTTCATAGGATTTCTTATTTCGTTAACATGTTTCTTTTTTTTAACTTAAATACTTATCTTTGTTTTATCTATAGTAGATGAGCAATGTGACTTCTGGATCAGGAAGTGACGTCACAGCCAATCAGAGACGAGCTCGTGACGTCACAGCCAATCAGAGACGAGCTCGTGACGTCACAGCCAATCAGAGACGAGCACGCCCCCCTATGCCCCGTCACTAAATCCTCCATCTTGGATCGGCCGCCATTTTATTAGTATCTAATCCCGCCATTTTGTTGGGCGCCATTTTTGACCGTCTGTCTGTCTGCCTCTCTCGCTCCATCCGCCATCTTGGATGTTATTTTGGAATCGCGTCATCGGTCACGTGATTGCTATAGACAAAAATTTTTTTTTTTCAATCTGCGTTGGGAATCGAACCCACGATACGTGAATTACGAATCTGCCGCCTTAACCATCTGAGCTAAGCGAGGCTTTGAGATATGAACGTTTAGCAGTTCAAGTATTGTTAGAATGGCCGTATAAGCTCACAAGCCACACAACGCTACGGAGAGCGTTGAGATGTTTGCGAGTTGTAGAAGGGTATAACGCGGGGGTGTGTCGCCGATAGGGGCTAGGGGCTAGGGGCTAGGGGCTATTTGGCGGGGAAGCGCGTTAAAATGATAAAATAATACGTACGACGCTCGTGTGCGAAAAATAATTATTCATATTGCTAACTAGAAAGGAAATGAGCTTATCTTCTTTATGCTTTATTTTTATTTTTAGACGCAATTCACAGTCTCTTTGCAATACGTTGGGGATCTTGATCCATATTTTCTTTAGTAACAGCGCGCGAAATTTAGTTGTTTGTTATTATAATTAGGATGGGAAGCTGCAATCTCGCAATAGTGTTTATTTATAGCAGCTATGATAAGACGCTTAAATCGTGTGCGAAAAATCTTATCTTCTTTATGCTTTATTTTTAGACGCATTATTCTAATATTACATTCTAATATGACATTGGTTTTCGAATATGCTTTGACGAAATACAATCATTACAATAAATCATTAGCGGAGCGGGTCCATCGATGTGAGTGCGCTGCCACGGCTGGTTCCAATGTTTTGTACATCGTATTCGATTACGTAATTCACAGTCTCTTTGCAACACCTTGGGGATCTTGATCCATATTTTCAATAATTCCTCTACACTTAAACTTAACAATTCGCTCTTCGTCTCGATATAATTAGACTCCTTTTGAGCCTCTCGCTGAGCGATGTTGGCAAGTATTCGATCCATTAGCGTTCGATATGAGGATTTAACGCAATGATTTTTAGCATACCTCGTTCTCAGTTTTATACCTATACCTTTAAGATACACTGCGCATGATGGATTGCTTTTAATCCCCTCCAAAATAGTTTTAAGAGAAGGTATAAAAGCAATAAGAAAGTAAGAAATCGATTTATATCGAGATGAGTGCACAAATACAACAAGAATCGCAAGATTCATGGGGTAGCGAAGATGATGATGATGATGCAAAGTCATCGCTTTCGGTAGATAAATTATTGGTGAATGAATCATCGAAAGAGGAGGAGCAAGGTATGCATTGAATAACGCCGATTGTGGTGGAAGCAAAAGATGTATGTTTATAGGAAAGGAAACCTTAATATCCGCATGGTCGCTATTCTTAGACGGAGGCATTATTCTCGAAGTTGGCGTTACACTGGACGAGTACTTTTTCGATTCCATCGTGCAAATATCATGTCCTCCGCATTATGAAGACCAGTATTTACAATTTGAGAGTTGCGAATGGAAAGAAATATTCAATTTTAAAACGGAACACTTAATTAAACATATGGTGCAGTGTACGCCTAAAAGAAGGAGCAAGCATGAAATTTTTACCCAGTCCAAAATAATAATACTTGAAGCGGAAGAAGAAGAAGGCGTTAGATGTATTCGAATAAGCGAATCAGATAAATCTATACTATTTTCCAAGCAAGCAGTCGATATGATATTTAACGCTTCCGAAGTGATTACTCAAAAACTGAATGTCGTCAATCACTATGCGATGTATTGTCTTTATGATGACTTTACGCGTGAGTTGGCAAAAATTCTACATACCGAAGGTGTTACTAGCGAAGAGAGCATTTTATCCAGAGCGAAAATCATATGCCAAAATCTCAAATTCTTAACATCGCTATGCAGTTGGAAGGAAAAGTATGATAATTTGCAAGACTTTACTCTTCTAACAGAAATTGTAAACATTCACCCTCGAAAATTTATAAATACGGTTGTTAGTAAAATTAGCATGTTAAAATAAATAATTTTATAGCGTAAAAAATGCTTTTTATTTATTCATACGTATCGATACACAACAACTTATTATCCACCTAATGCCGCATATACAATTCAATTTGTTTATCAAACTTTAAAAGTTTAGCTAATACATTATATAATTGCTCCAATACGCCTTTATTAGCACAATGAATATTGAATAAGGATAGATCAATGTCACCTGATTGAATTACACGACCTGTATATTCACTATATTTATGAAATTTATTTCCGGTGATAAAGTATAGGTATCCATCCATGTATTTGAATATAGAAGTTATCTTAGCCGGAATATCCGGAAAGGTTTCCGCATATATTAAGCGATTTTTAGGCCGATGACTACAATCATCCAAATCTAGCAGTTCATTTGCACCATGATAAATAAGCGTGCGTCCGGTATAGGTGTTAACTGCAGCATTCACTTTATGGCTGTTGGGAATTGTGAAGTGGCTATAAGGTTGAGGCCATCCTGGTAGCAGTTGCAGACTAGGGAATTGCACTATGTATATGCGACCGCCACTAAAGAAGACAACATCACCGTTAGGCTTTTGATATACCGCTTCCAAACGTTTAAAAGATGCCGGAAGAAACGTTAACCACTCAAGCAGATTCTTGGCAGGTTCCACTTTGCTGCTGTTTAACGCCGATATCCAAACCCAATGTTCATAAAACATATAAAGTCGTTTGTTTAGAATCAAAAAGTGTTCGATTTGAATGGTACACAGGTCAGGTGGTTTAATGGTCTTGCGAGTAGTAGTCTTGAGAGTAGGTGTAGTTGTCTTAATACCCGTTGAAAGATGATAAGTTTTATTCTCTGGTGAAGGGGTGGCAGCAGCAGCAGCATCAATAGGATATAGTGCTCGGATTCCGGCTATATCATCCTCATGTAGCGTGTTCATATTTGAATTGTAATAAGGAAACATGAGTGCATTTTCATCGCTCGAATGGTGTAATCCGAGAGTATGACCTATTTCGTGTAAGACAACTTGGAAATAACTAGAATAACCGGGGGGAGGTGCATTTGCATCTGCTACATGCCAGCGTTCTTCCCAATCTATATGCATTTCAACAACATTCTGATCTCTGGAGGGAAAGTATGCATGGGCTAATATATTGCCCAATCCATCAAACTCGAATGCACATTGCGGATATGGTGGTGAAGCGAATTTATGCTTTCGGGTATGAAATGATATTAATATGTCTGGATTCCTTGAGCTATATCTGAATGTAAAATTTGTGTGGTTCGCCCAAACTTGAAATGCTTTATCCGTCATCTGTAAAATGTGCAGGTCATGCATATTGGAAATATAGTAAATCAAAGTCTGTTTTGTCCATTTATACCGATGAGTCATATACGCTGCTGGATCATCAATATTTCCGCATCTAGGTCGAGACATGAGTTGTAATGTTTCGGCATTTAATCTGCCATCACTAGGTAGTTTATAGAGTTCTTGAAATTTCTTTAAAGCGTTGACGGTGATATTTGTACGATTATCTTGAGTTGATTCACCTTCACCAGGCTCCTTTATATATCCATATTTGGTGAGATGACTATATGCCATATCGATTTCACGCTCACTGATTGTATCGCTGCCGTCATCGACATTATCCGCAGCAGCAGCATTAGCACTAATACAGAAAAACCAGCTCAGTACGACAACTACAGCTTGCATGATTGTAAAATCTATACTGATTCAAAATTTTCTTTTGGAGGACTAATAAGGATGTGGTAGTGGGGGGGATATATATTGAAATGAATTAAAAATTAGGTTATAAATACTTAATCTTCTCTCAACGACATAATGGTGCAGACTGTAATCGATGTACAAGGCTTTAAAACATCAAGAAACGTATATACTATAACCATCACGGAATTAAATGGGAGCATGGTCATACGCCATCCTACATGTTTCCAATTATACTTCGCCAGTTAATATCATCATCAGACCAAGTATACGTTAAAGGAAAAGAAAAAGCCGAGATTTTCATTATAACTTTATGCAGCATCAATTTAGCGACGACCGCTTAAAATTGTTGTACATGGATACCGATAGTTTAGTGTGTGAGATGTTATGTGATGATGCATACGATTTGATACGCGCAAATATTTCTCGATTCGATACGTCTGATTATTCTGAAAATAACATCTATAACATTCCAAGATGTAATGGTGAAGTTTTAGGAATGATGAAGGATGAATTGGGCGGTAGAATCATAACCGATTGGGTGGCTTTGGCTTCTAAAATGTATAGTTTTAAAATTAAGGATTGTGATAAGGATGTAATGAAATTAAAAGGCGTTAGAGATTATATTGTAAAAAAATAGATTAACTTTTGATGATTATTTAGAATGTTTAAGGAGCGGGATTACTAAAAGTGTCGCCCAAAGCAGCATCGTATCAAAGAATCACCATGTATATAGTATGGAGCAAAAGAAAGTTGCCTTAAGTAATAAGGACGATAAGAGGTATTTAACCTCAAATGGTATTGATACGTTGCCTTGGGGACATTATAGTATTCCCGCTGAAATGGATTTAGGATAAGAAAATATATCGAATGGATGTTCATATTTATAGTTGATTATATAATATTATATTTTGTTTATTTATTGTAAAAGAAACATGTATATGAAAATATATAAATAGCAGTTATACAAAATCTGATTTTTTAATCCAAGAGTCATGCGATTTGTCCATCCCAAGCCATCGAACGTAGAGCTGGTCTCCTTTGCGCCTCAAAACTTTCTCAATGAGAAAGATATCCCGATGAGCGGTTTTCTGTAATTCTTCTGCGTAGAATTGACCCATTATCGGTTTGGATAGTAAATCCTCTAATAGATATGTAGCGGGATTGCCAACCTTCACTTTTGTAATTTTAAATAATTCTGTGGAAAAGTTCGGAGTATAGCCTTTTGAAAATACGGATTTATACTTCGAGATCCGAACGTAGTCACCAATTTTAAATTTCGCGGGCCCCATAAATTTTATGTTGTGGAACATTGGTAAATATGTTTTAGAGGTTACATCCTTGGGTTTCATTTTAATCGTGGAATGCCTTGTATTGTTATATTTCGAGGTTATTTCCGGTAGCACATCGATCCACTTATATTTTCCTTGAAGACTAAATGCCTTGTATAAGGCGTTTTTCAGCGTTCTTATCGTCCTCTCAACTACAGCGGCCTTTTTCACACTATACGTAGAGTAATGATTTATCGCATGCGTTTCCGTTAACTTTGCAAACTCCTTATTATAGAATTCCTTTCCTTGATCAGTTTGTAAATTGACTGGCACTCTTCCTTCTTTCAAAATAGATGTCATAGCCTTACACACTTCACCGGCATTCTTTGATTTTAAAGGTCGTGTCCAAAGATACTTCGAATAGCAGTCTATTACCGTCAGCATGTATTTATTTCCCCGGTTCTCTTTAGAGTACTGTATGAATTCGGCTAAATCCGCTTGCCATAAATCATCGCGATGTTTAATAATGGTTCGTTTTCGAGGAAAATTTTTGCGAGCGGGCTTATGTAGCTCTTCGACAACCTCAAGCTTTGACATCTTACACTTAACTCGGAGGCTAATCGAAACCTAGCCTAGTTCTATGGTGTTTGTTTATTTCCTTTTCTAACTCCTCCAAATAATTTTTATGTCCGTCTAAGATTGACATAATTGTATTTAGACGCACTGCGAGAAAACCGCTGGTTACTGCTTCATCATGTTCCACCGGATCTGCTACGTGTCTTAAACGATTACTCTCCATGTTATACCGATTCATTGTGTACTTAGCATGCAGCTCGCTAATACACCTATCCACATATTGTTTGGTGGCAACATCGCTACCCCAATACGGGTCGATAACGTTACGAATCCTCTTATTTTGCATATTATAGTCCCCATCACCGGTTAATTTCAAATTAACTTTTGCACATTCACCTGTTGTCTCCTGATCACTGCGAATCCTATTTCTTGATGATGAATGACGTCCAAACTTGTCAACGCTCATTGTTACACTAAACTATTATGCCTTCTTCTCTGAGCTCCTCCTCAATACTTGAGATTTCATTGTTGTGACCGGTGTGACCGGCTACTCTCGATGCATGCAGCAATCTAAGACGTTCGACTAATTCGTGGGGCGTATTCCAATACACGTACTCTTTAACTGTATTGTTTACCTCTTTCATACCCGTTCCATAGTGCTCCGATAGTAGTGGTTTAAGGATATTGCGATATTTATGCGACTTGGTACCCACAATCTGATGACCTGGATCGTAATTCCTTCGGTAGCCATTAGTGACATCTAAAATTTCCTTATACACTCGTCCATCCTTGGAAGAAAATTCTTGAGGCTTTTTCAGTACAAGCAATTCATACAACCCTGGAGTACCGTTGTAAATTTTATCCTTTATTATTAAATTCGGTCCGTCAAATGTCACTTTAGAGTCTCCAATAGCCCACTGATCGAAATTGGCATCATATCGAAGACCATAAAAGTGATCAATGTCGCCTTTGGTATCTTTAATCATTCGTTCGATATATTGGCGCGGCAAAACATGATACTGATTTAGAAATTGTTGAGCGGCGTCTTCAGTGTCGAGTAATTGTGATAAGTTAATCGTTTCAGTAGTGTCCTCATCTTCACCTTCTTTCCCGTTATCATACGCTATGTTACTAATCTCATCAGTTTCGATAAAATTAAGTCGTTTAGCAGCTGCTGTGATTGGTCCATTTTCAGAGCGCTGTGGTGTTCGGAACTGTTCTTCTTCTTGAATTGGGGTAGATTCATATTCGATTTTATGTTCAACTTTCGGTATCATATTACGTATTTTGGGTTCTTGCTTAGCTATCTTTTTAAGTGGTTCTACTATTGGCTTATATGTTGCTTCAACCAAGCGTTGAGTTTCAAGCTCGCCTCTTTTTAGCACTTCAAGCTTACGCTTGATAGCATTGCGGGTCTTCGTCAATTTCTGCTTTATCGTTTTATCTCTTGCGTTCATCTTTATGGCCTACACAGATTTTCAAACTGGCACCGGTTCAAATAGCTGTTGGACCGGATCGCAAAGCCGATTGATAGCTGTTGGACTAGTTGGCAAAGCAGATGAACCAGTTGGGAAAGCTGATAGACCAGTTGACAAAGCAGTTGGACCAGTTGGCAAAGCTAATGGACCAGTTGGCAAAGCTGATAGACCAGTTGACAAAGCACTTGGACCAGTTGGCAAAGCTGATAGACCAGTTGGCAAAGCAGTTGGATCAGTTGGCAAAGCTGATGTACCAGTTGGAAAAGCTGATGGACCTGATGGACAAAGCCGTTGGATAGCTGTTGGACCGGTTCTATTAAATCAGATTATAATCTAATATAGCAGTCGAACCCTTTTCGATATCTACCGTAGTCAAAGTCTTTCACTATACAGATAAAATTATACTTATCCACCCAACACTTTGAACACATTAATTTAAACTGATCAAAGGTCATATCTGTACCAACGTGCTCGTCATACACATGTTTTAAATTTAAATAGTCTTGTTTGAATAGAACAATAACGTTAACATTATCGCGTATTAATTGTTTCGGTATCTTTGAATATGTTTGACAAAGATAGAATGAGTCCACCCCGGAATGTCGTCCTCTGCAGAAGTAATCTCTAATTACGTCTTGATTTAGACAGGCCACGTCATCAAAGATCATTATCGAATTCTTATTAATCTCTTCGAGAGTGATTACGTCAGCCTTATCGCTAAAAGCATTGTACTCAATACCCTTGATAGGTGTAAGTATTTGCTCCAGGTACTTGTACTTTGGCTGCTCTAGCGACTTTGAGTATACATACACGTTTTCAAACGAAAGGCCGTGCGGTGCTTCCAATAAACTAATCATGACATTTGTCTTTCCGCACCCCGAAGGACCGCAGATCACTGCTCTAATTGATGCTGGAAATAAAGGCCCATGCCTCCCCACTACTTCTGATTTTAGAAAATCGTGATTATCTACGTTTAAATGTTGAGGCTGCTTTATAAACATCATTATTAGTCGCTGGTTCTAGTTATACTAACAGTTCATGGCTAATCACCGAGTAAGAAAGGGGTTGATTAACACTTTAATAAACAAATTACCAGTAGAACTTCATATTCCCGGATATCAGTACTGCGGCCCTGGAACAAAGTTGGAACAGCGTTTAGCTCGCGGTGATTCTGGAATAAATCCGTTGGATGCTGCATGTAAACAACACGATATCGCGTACGGTCAATTCAAAGACTTAGAGCATCGCCATCAAGCTGACAAGGACCTTCAAAACCAAGCTTGGAGTCGCATAAAATCGAAAGATTCGAGTTTTGGAGAAAAAACTGCCGCTTTAGCCGTAGCCGCCGCGATGAAAGTTAAAAGGAAGCTAGGAATGGGAGTTGCGCAACGCAAGAAGAAAGAAAGAAAAATGAAGCATAAGAGTTGCTCGTTTAGAGGAGGAGTTCTATTGCATGCTCGAAATTCAATAAGGCGGATGAAAGATGCAAGCATAAAGAAACTTGTCGATGTGAGTTTGGCCGCGGCAAAGAAAGCGGTTAAAGTAGCGGGCGGTAAAAAGAAGGTGCGAGTGCCGAGAGTTATTCCTATACCTAAAATTGGCGGCTTTCTTCCTTTCCTTATACCGTTATTTGCGGGCCTTTCGGCTGCCGGTGCACTAGCCGGTGGAGCAAGTGGGATAGCTAAAGCGGTTAACGAAGCATCTGCAGCTAAGAAGCAATTGGAAGAGAGTCAACGTCATAATGCCACAATGGAGGCTGTAGCGTTGGGCAATAAAAGCGGTGGAGCACTCTACCTTAAGCCATATAAGAAGGGTTACGCCTTATATTTGAAACCTTTTCCAAAAAACGACTAAACTTGCCGCGGAAAGCATTAACCAATTTCGATCTGCATAAATACGCTAAAAATGTACCGTTCTTTAGAGGAGTATTCATGCGCAACACATTACCTCAAAAGCCCCATTTTAACGAATGCGCTATTGTGAACCTGGATGATAGCCAGGGAAGAGGTACTCATTGGGTTGCTTACAAGAAACGCGGCAGGAAAGCGGTTTACTATGATAGTTTTGGAGACTTAGGCCCTCCAAATGAAATAGTTAAATACTTAAAAGGTTGTAAGATTGTTTATAATTATGATAGAGAGCAAAACTATAACACGTTTATATGTGGACACTTGTGTTTAAACTTTCTGTATAATAAATAATTTACATCTAAAACGCTAGTTTTCATTTCTACCTATCAATCATGTCTCGAACGTTCACGCTAACGGGTGTAGGAAACGTGCTCAGTACTACGTATTTCCCACCAATAGAGCTTGACTCGAGTTTCCAATATGGCTTGGGATTGGTGGGATTTTACGGATGCAATTCTATACGAAATATATTCGAAGGTAATAATAAATTTTATTATACATCGAACGATGCAAAGGAACAAGAGATTACAATTCCAAGTGGAGCATATGAAATTGAAGAGATCAATAGGTATTTGCAGAAATATATTAACCAACCAAACGACTCGATGGATTTTATCTTAAGACCCAACAATAATACCTTAAAGTGCGAAATGGAAACCAAACACAATGTTGATTTTACCAAGACGGGTTCTATTGGGCGCATGCTCGGATTCTCGCCATCTATTTACAAAGGAGGTATGGTTCACGAGTCCGACTTGGATGTGCAAATAGTCAACGCCACAAATATACATGTTGAGTGCAATTTAACCGGAGGAGCGTATCGGAATAGTGAAAAATCTCACACCATTTTTGAATTCGACGTGCACGTTGAACCAGGCTATCGTATGGTCAAGGAACCCACCAGCATTATATATTTACCCGTACTTACCCATCAAATTGATAACATTACCTTGCGATTGCTTGACCAAGAAGGTAAACTAGTGGACTTTGGTGAAGAAAAAGTGACTATTAGATTGGAATTGAAAAAATATGGGCCTTAAAATCTTTTACAAGAGCGGATCTTCACTCAGTCAGGCTTCGCGTACAGACGAGCAAACATCGTCGGGTGCATTAACTGAAAACGACGTAAAGTTTCTGGAATATCTTGGTTACAAAGTACTCCGAAAATATGGAAGAAGCGCTGAAAAATCTCTTCAGTAGCGTAAAGTATGAGGATATGATTGTGGAATGCGATCGGCGAACCTACCATCCTTACTCGACGAATGCTTATGGTAACTCGGACGAAATCAATCTTGTAATTCAAAAGGAGGATCTTATCACGGCCACCTACGATAGCGTGATCTACTTGGAGGGAACGCTTACTTCATCGGAAGCGAAGCAGTTCGAGTTGACCAACAATGCTCCACTATTTCTCTTCGATGAAATTAGATTTACGCTGGGAGATCAAGTGATAGAAATCGTGAGATTACCCGGAATAAACAGCGCAATCAAGGGATTTTGTTCCTATACAACGGACCAAAGTAATTGTTTATCACAAGCAGGATGGAGTCCCCGCAATAAACCTCTGCAACTCCTAAACGCCAACAAGACAGCCTTCTGTGCATCTATACCGCTAAAACATGTGCTAGGATTCGCGGAAGGGTATAAAAAACCATTAGTCAACATACGACAAGAACTAACATTAATTCGCTCAAAAACCGATGAAGACTGTTATAAAAGCGAAGCGGAGGTGAAAATTAGCCTTAGTAAAGTAACCTGGAAGGTTCCATACGTAATTCCTAACGATTCCATGAAGCTGTCTATATACAGTAGAATTGATAAAAATGTTCCGATCCAAGTAGCATTTCACGCTAGAGATTTATATGCGTATCCAGCATTGCCATCAACCCGCTCTTTGGTATGGCCGGTAAAAAGTAGCACCGGTTTTCAACGACCTCAATGGCTTCTGGTGGCCTTTCAGACTAAGAAACGAAACCAAAAAGGAGAGAATGCATCGCAGTTCGATCATTTAGGCGTCGAAAATATAAAAGCGAACATCAACAACAGAAGATACCCGTATGAGCAGCAGAATCTCTCCTTCGCGGACAACAAGTATATAGATGCCTACGAAGAATATCTAAACTTTCGGACGCAATACTACGATTCTGAAAGTAGTTCTCTTCTCAGTTACGAGGAGTTTAAGAAACAACCAATATTCGTAATCAACTGTACTCGTCACAATGAAAGTATTCATAATGTGGTTATCGACTTGAAACTGGAAGTTGAAACATCTGAAGCATTTGCAGCCGACACCTCCGCTTACTGTATAATTTTGCATGATGTTTTAATTGAATACGAGCCATTTACTAATATAGTACGTAAAATTTAATTTGCATTATGCGATTTTAATGTACCTATTGCGAAAATATATAATACATTTTGAAAATGGTGCTTTTCTTTTCCCTATGTATATATAAACAACAAACTTATCACCAAACTATTTTATTGTTTCTCCTTCAGCATTTTCTCGGTTACATCTTTTACAAATCTTTGAGGGTGAATATTTACAATTTCTGCTAAAAATGAAAAAATCTCTTAAACATGAGTGTTCTGCTAAAAATGAAAAATCTCTTAAACATGAGTGTGCAACCAACTTTTTTAGTAACTTAAGATTTTGGCAGAAAAATTTTCCTCTTGACAAAATGTTTTGTTCATCGAACAGACCGTCCTTGCAAAGATCATCCGCTACTTCATCCGCAAAGTCCTGATAGTACCAGTACGTCGAATAATCGCTTAGAAAATCCAATTTTTGATGTACAAAATGTACAGCGGAGAGGAAACGATTTACGGCTTCTTCGGTTAGCACTATGGAATTGAATCCTTGACTTATTCTTATACCCCTACTACCATTTTCACAGTCAGCCAACGTAATTTTTATACCGTACCCTACGAACACTTCATGTTCCAACTGGTCGGTACTTTTAAGCATGAGTCGAATGTTGTGCTCGGTTTTAATAGCGGAAATATCGCTCCATTCGGAAATATTAAAATGCAAACAACTTTCTCGGAGTGGAGGGCAAAATATCTGCACCACTGGCTCGAAACTATTCCTCAATGAATTTCCCACTTCTAGCAAAGTTGAGCAATCGAGAAACATGGACCATGTTGATATTAAATCTTCTGCTCCTACAAGAAACAACGGGCTTAATTAGTAGGGTCATAATTATTTTCACCATGATCATATTACCTGTATGTGCCTCGACTATCTTCGGGGAGGGATTATCGACCCAAGTAAGGTTAATATTTGGATCATCATTCCATAAATCATCCATAATGTCTGCTATTCTCGTAACTAATGAATTTTAATGTAAATGTTGTTTGCTTTTATACGCTAATTTGTAGGTATACCGCTTTAGCACTAAATTCGTAATACGCGGTTCGGGGGCTCATCATACTTAGGGGTCGTTCCCTTATTTCAAGGACATTGACCGAAGCATAAATACAAAGAATGTAATATTAGAATAATGCGTCTAAAAATAAAAATAAAGCATAAAGAAGATAAGATTTTTCGCACACGATTTAAGCGTCTTATCATAGCTGCTATAAATAAACACTATTGCGAGATTGCAGCTTCCCATCCTAATTATAATAACAAACAACTAAATTTCGCGCGCTGTTACTAAAGAAAATATGGATCAAGATCCCCAACGTATTGCAAAGAGACTGTGAATTACGTAATCGAATACGATGTAAGAAACATTGGAACCAGCCGTGGCAGCGTGACAACCAATGTCATATTAGAATGTAATATTAGAATAATGCGTCTAAAAATAAAAATAAAGCATAAAGAAGATAAGCTCATTTCCTTTCTAGTTAGCAATATGAATAATTATTTTTCGCACACGAGCGTCGTACGTATTATTTTATCATTTTAACGCGCTTCCCCGCCAAATAGCCCCTAGCCCCTAGCCCCTCGGCGACACACCCCCGCGTTATACCCTTCTACAACTCGCAAACATCTCAACGCTCTCCGTAGCGTTGTGTGGCTTGTGAGCTTATACGGCCTACTAGGGGCATCTACCGCTCCTACTGCTACCCCATACGATTTACCCTCTACGTCCCTGCAATCGCGCTCCCCCCACATTCTAACAATACTTGAACTGCTAAACGTTCATATCTCAAAGCCTCGCTTAGCTCAGATGGTTAAGGCGGCAGATTCGTAATTCACGTATCGTGGGTTCGATTCCCAACGCAGATTGAAAAAAAAAATTTTTGTCTATAGCAATCACGTGACCGATGAGGCGGGTCCAAAATAACATCCAAGATGCATAGGGGGGCGTGCTCGTCTCTGATTGGCTGTGACGTCACGAGCTCGTCTCTGATTGGTGTGACGTCACTTCCTGCGCCAGAACATACATAGGTATTGGTGTGACGTCACTTCCTGCGCCAGAACATACATTGGTCATCTACTTTTTATCGAAGGCAATATCCTTCATATCGCTTCTTGGTTACCGATGAAGTTGCTTTGGTATTAGTTAAAGATATTGTAGCTGTTCTTCCTGCTCCTTTGATAGATAAACGCCCGAGATTTTTAAATATGGTATACTTCAATGTAGATTTGCAGGAGTACAGCTTATTGTAACTGTCTGCTTAGTTTATATTTTGATAAATATAGGTTTATTTCACATTTTTTGTTCAGTTTTGCTATTAAAAATATACTGTCCAATGTATCCCACTGTGAGGGGTAAGATTGGACACATGCAGACATGCACGTTTGATTTTTTTTAAAAAAGCAACAAAAAGAATTTTGGTTTTGTATATGATCCAAAACATAGCTTAATAATGTACCAATCACCAGCCTGCCTTAGAACAGAAATTTTACCCCTACAAAAAATTAAAAAAATTAAATACGAAAAAGTGTCCAGACTATCCCCGCTCTCCCTATACAATCAAGTACATTTGAAGAAACTTGAATATTTATAGGTTAAGTTTACGCGCCAAAATCAAGGTTATATTTATAAAATTATGACAGTAAAGAAGGAGGTTGGGCATCAAAAACCAAAAGCGCATGCCTTAAAAATTATTTCTCATAAATTATATCTTTTGCATAAACCGTTGTCTTGTGTTAATTTAATTTAATTTTTAAATTAGTTTTAAATTAATTCTTAAATTTTTTGCATAAACCCACCTTTAGTCTTGTACGTTCAGTCTCTAAATTTATTTGAGAAATTTCGCTAATTTTTGACAACAGCAGTTGCTCCGGTCACGATATTTGACATGGAATTTAACGCTACATTCAATTTATTAGCAACATTCTCGGTTCGTCTAATCAATTCTAATTGAGACAGTGTCTCATTTGCAGGGATACGGACATCCTCTAAGACATTTATGCGATTCATATTGTTGTTTTCCATTCCATGCGATCTCTCTTCAGGGTGTAGATCGTCCACTCCTCTCATAAAGTTATCGTATTCTTCTTCACTCTCACTCTCGTAATCAACAAGTTTTGTGCCTGATGATTTTAAACCAAAGTAATCGGTGCAATCAGCTTCAGACATCGAGTCTTGGTCACTCATCTATTTCGGGATTTTGAAACAAAAAAAATTGCATTAAATTTCTTAAGAACTCTTAAAATCTTAATACCAGACAATTAATAAAAAAATATTAAGTTTCGTGCTCCTGAATTATTCCAAACGCACAGCAATTCAGATTAATCCGAAACAGGAAATCGCACAGGATATCAGTACCACTCGTAATATGCACACCGACTTTTGGCATATGGCCTCACGCACTGCTATAAGACCGCTCTCAGTCAGCTGATCAAGCACATAATACGGGATACGGTCAACCCGAGTGAAATCCCTAGTCAAAAGTGCCTGATTTCACTTGAACGTCAAGTTACTATCATGCAAATTACCCCGAAAATAGAAATATTTCGAGAAAAATCTAAATGTAATCTACGCAATCTAAGCGTCTCTTAAGTTAACAATGTTAAAATTAATTTAACCTCTAAATTGGCAGCTCCCAAAACGATTTTGGGAAATCGCTTTTTGCGAGCGCCTAACCTTGAACTGAATGACCTCAACATCTGATTTAAGGCATTGTTCTAATTTATTCGCATTTACTCTAAACCTCGCTTATTAGGCGAATTCTTATACGATCTATGTAAATAAATATGGAAGTACTTAGTTACACTGCTAAAAAATTTCTTCACGCCAACACAAGCACAAAAAACACGCGGCTAATTTATGCAGCGCAGATGAAGCGTGCCCTGGGCCAATAACCTTTCGTTAAAAACACGTGAAAAATGCAGCACAAGTAAGCGTTTATTTTAATCTATTGTATCGCTACAAGAAAGGAACGGTCGGAAAACTCTATTCTCTAAGCCTGCGGCGTGCTCATGGCGTACATCTACAGAAAATTCCCCTCTGTTGGTGTCCCTGGCTAAGTTGGTTCCAACATCGCTCACCGCAGAGTTCAATTTAGCGCCTTAAATTTAAACTTAGCGAAGTATTCTTCACAGTTTTCTTAAGAATACTCTTGTTTTATACGGTCTAGGACAACTGGCCGCCGCCAACTGGCCACCGCCAACTGGCCGCCGCCAACTGGTCGCCGGGACAACTGGCCGCCGGGACAACTGGCCGCCGGGACAATTAGACTCGATACCTTGCCAATAGCCATATGATCAGCGTTGCCGCCTTTTCCTGATTGTAGTACATATATATATAAAATAGGTATTAATAGTTGTATAAATAGATGTTTCAGAACTCTTTTAGCACACATTCAATCAATTAGTCTAATATCAATCAACTCAAAATGTACATTGAAAGAGTTTTTTTTTATTTTTTCACATATTGACAATAAGAACGTATTTACAAAGTGGATATAATTATTGCGTATTTTACAATGTTTGTCACACAAGTATGTACATATATTACAACTAAATACAATTACTATTAATTAATTTGATAATTATGAGCAATGCCTCGTAAGTACTCAATTACATCTCGATTTTCGTAATCTCTAACGATTCTTAAAATACGTTCGTCGGCAGCTATGTATCTCCGATGTTTTTGGGGTGGAGCATGCCCAGCAACAAGCTGTTCGTAATAAATATCCCGATTAGCTTGAACTTTCCGTAACCCATCAATCAGTCTCCATATTGTAGGATGATCTATACCTAGCTCGATTTGTAAACGCCGATGGGCTGCTTCGGCATGATTGTTGGTACGATCTTGCAAGTTCAGCACTCTCGCATACATATTCCACATTTCATGTGGAAACATGGGTTCACGCCGTCCGTTTCCTCTGCGGTTCAAACGACCAACGTAGAAGTCCTCGAACCAATCCAATACAGGTATCAATTCCTCAGGTAAGATATCAGACAACTGATTTAATGCGTTTTCCATATCTTGCATTGGTACAAATGCTAAACCAACGATCATTTTTGCATGTAATGCGAACTCTGCGTCGTTGTTATAACGAGCAATCAAATGTGCTTCGTTCAAATGCTTTTTCATGTTTTTCGCTAGGTGGAAAAAACATCCTCGAATTTCAGTTTGCGGGAAGTTATTTTTCAGGCTTTTGAAAGCAGCTAGTTCAAAATCAGATGTAACTGATCTTGGATGTAATGCGGGTGCTAGCGTTTTTATTGTTTCGAATAAACAATCATAAGTTGCTCTTGATTTATTTGGCAACAGAGCAAAAAAAACAGGATGCACACCTCCATACCTCTTTGCTAGTATAACGTATACTTGGTGAAATAAATTCGGTGCAATTTTAAAAGTCCCGTCTACAAAATAGTCGTCACAATTTTCTAGAATTTGTAAATTTCTCTCTCTGCCAAAAATTAATATTCTCTGAGGTCCAGGGCCACTGTCGGAAAGTAAGAAATTCTCTATGTTGCCCGGTGTAGATTCGTAGATTCTATAACGTTCCGGAATTTGCAGATCTTCAAGAGTTGCTGGAGTTGCTGGTGCTTGGTTTATTTCATTTCGTTTTCTTCGCACCAGTTTTTTTAAAGCTCCTTGAGATGGAAGCGCTCCTTGGCAAGCCAAGCTGAGGTTTTGTGAGCATTCGCTGATTACCCAGCATTCACAGTGCCCTTTGCGCATCTCGACCATTTACAGACCGAATTGCAAACTTTCTTATTTATGAAGGTATATTATGTCGGTTCTTGTGTGTCTACAGCGCGTTTTTTAATTTTAGTAATTACTCGATCAGCCTCTGCTTTGGCTGCTGATGAATCATGTGTATGCACATTCAAAGTTTTTATAACAGCGCCGTTTCGAACATGAACTCGCGCTTTACACTGTCGTCTTCGGTCACATCGCCAAAACTCCGTTTCACCATCCGCTGATAATTTATCAAAAACGTAAATATACCCGTCACTATAAAACTTATCACGATTACGTTGAGATTGAATAGTCTCCATTTTCATACGAATACCTTAAATAGCCGTAGATGAACTGATTTGAAAATACTTTCGACATGATTTTATATTGCAAAGTAACTAATCATAAATATCTCATTAATTGACATTTCTATTGTAATTTACCTATTAATATGTATAGTCCAATTAGTGGAAATTTAACAAACAAGTAAATCTGCTTGCTTTTATATTAAAATCATCTAGTAATCAGAATGTAATTAGTGGAAATTAGCAAATAAATGCATTTCAATGACTTATATTGGAAATTACTTAGCATAAATGTCTCATTTGCGAGACTTTCTAAAATTAGTGGAAATGTAAGAAATAAATCTGCTTGCTTCTATATTGGAAATTCTAACTGCGTTTTGATTTTTGAGTTGACTAATATTTGACTAGTTGATTTATCAAGCGTTTATCCCTGCATTTAGGCAAAAGGTAGGTGGTGCGGGCGGTGGCCAGTTGTCCCGGCGGCCAGTTATCCCGGCGGCCAGTTATCCCGGCGGCCAGTTGTCCCGGCGGCCAGTTGTCCCGGCGGCCAGTTGGCGGCGGCTAGTTGGCCGCGGCCAGTTGGCGGCGGCCAGTTGGGTCATCCCGTGTTTTATATTTTACATGAAATAAAGTACTTGATATTAATTTCAGTATTCAATACTACTACAATTTTTACAGAAATTAAAGGGGCAATGTGTACATAATGTTGAGTCTTTTCTGAATAGCATTATTTTCAATATTAATATCTGCAATATTTACAGCATTGTTCTCCCTTTCACCTTCCAATTCTTCTTGAATATTTACGTACTCATTTGGCAAATCGTTGTTCATAATGCATGCATTATGTAGTATAGCAGCAGTAACCACAAATAATGAAATTAGGTCTAATCTTACTGTTTCTACAAACTTTAATCTATACGAAACCTGCCTTTTAAATAAGCGAACGCATTTTCAATCTCAACTCGATTAGCACTTAATTTCTTATTAAAATTTATTTTCGCCGGTGTCAAATTACCAAAATTTTTAAACCCAAACTATAAGATTAGTTGATAATTTATATGCAACCCAGCTAACACATTGACGTTGACATTGGGTCATCTTTATGCTGAGTACGTCAGTATGCCCAATAGATGCCGTCATGCCGTCGATGGTTAAAAAAACTTTTAAGAGGTTCTAGATTACCGCTTCAACAGGTAGCTAGGCGAATAATAGAAGGAACCCGTAATGTATCATTAACGTTTAAATCACGTGAAAACCTACTTTCACTACAGCACTGTTTAGGTCCATTGGTAGATCTGGTTGAATGTGAGCAATTTAAAAAATTTTATTGGGCAGAAAAAGATTGTATTTTTACCAGTCATCTGCATTCTGTTAAAGATTCGTACTGCATGTCCTATGATAAAGTAGTGATTCAAATTCACAATGTTATTAAAATCGATAACGAAATATTTTTAATAGGAAAACACTTTTGCTCATATAGTTCTTTTTATACTTATCCAGTAAAATCATCTAACTTTGGAATATACCTTATTGATAATTTATCTGTTGAGTTAAGTAAGTGGCCTTTAAGATTAATTAGAATCAAATGTTTAGTTTTACCTTTACCGGAAAAGTATGTATCATTTCCTATGTCACATACAAATTTGTAATGTTTGTTTTTTTTTTTTGTAAAAATACCGACCTTATTTGCAAAATAAATGAATTGAGTTTTCATTGGAGTATTTTTTACCCTATAAGTAACGTAAATAAGACGCCTTTAAAAAACGTCAAAAATACGTCTAGGATATTTACAATGTGACGTGAAAAGTACGCGTGTGTATAAACGTCGAATAGACGTTATTTATGATACGTCATTGACACCTGTCACATTTCCGTTATTTTGACGTGATTGTTGACATCAACAATGCCGTAATAATGACGATAATTGTGGCGTGTTTTTGACGTTATTATGACGGCATGCTGTTAGCTGGGATCACCAACAAGATGAGAATTCTCATAAAACTGAACAGTAGTACCATCCTGAATACGTTCATACAAATCTGATTTAGTGAATAGATTAGAATCGTGTAGCGACCCAGGTTCTCCTGCATAAACATCAATAAATAATCGTTTGTGATTGCAAATGCCTTGCAATAAAATCGAATGGAACTTTTTTCTATTTACATAAGAATTAGAATGCTGTTTCGGTGCTAGAATTTTGATGTGACTCCCATCAATACACCCTACGATACCTAAAATTTAATTATCACCTTAAATCCAACACATATTTTATTAAGCAAATTACCAGGGAAATGGTTTCGTCTTTCAAAGAATTGCATTGTTGCTGTTGCTAAAGATTGACTCGCATAAGACGATTTGCTGTTCTACACAATACTTCCCAACAGGTTGACTTGCTTATATTAAATCGACACGCTACTGATCTAAATATCATGTACTGACGATGGGGCGTCAGTGAATGACGTGATTGGGCCGTTAATTACTAATGTAATTTGATGTGAGGTATAGTTAAACGAATGTGTAACCATCTTCTATTTATTCGTTGCTTGCAAACAATGCTTTAAAAAAAGGTGTTATGCTATAAAAATACAAATACAAGAGCTACACTACTAAATAATAAAGAATAATTAAGCGTCAACTTCTTCATAACTATGAATAATGGGAAATGATACTTTAACTCCTTGTCTGTAGCATTTGAAATGCTCTTCTTAACAGCATCTAAATCATCGATAAATTAGTGTTAAATCCTACCTTTACATGAAGATCTTACCAACGATTAAGCTCTTCACCAATAATGTGGAGAACGCTTGTTTTGTGGACCGCTGACCGTAAAAATTAAATTGTGACGCAACCGAATCAGATATCAGATTTTTTAATATTCTGTTAGTTTTAGATGTGATAGTATCACCACCGAGAGTAGTCAAATACGAACCCTAAAATCCTAATCATAAAAACTGAACTATTTCAACTGACAACTTACCAAAGCAGTATACTTTTCTCCATTATTAATTAAATAAGAATTAAACTCATGTAATTCCTGTCGAGTTTGAAGTGGTAGGGAGAATGGAATCTCTGGCATACCAAACGATGAAATGTTATTGGTATTTTTATTGTCTTGTTTTGCGATCCAAGACAAAATTTCGTCGTTTTGCTCTTTAACACGAGCCACTAAGGCAATAAGTTTATCTACAACTAAAACGTCCATTAGGAAAATAAATTTTGCAAATTCCACATTCAAACCTGTAACGGTTAATTGCTCCCGAGACTGCTCCGCTGCATTTCGATGATGTAAAGTGCTTTTTGACGTTTGAGGACTTTGGAAATTGTCGGTTTGATTAGTTGGTCGTTGCACCAATCTTGTCGATACCAAGTGTGAATGCCTTGGCGATTTCAATACGGCAGCTTCTATGATATCAAGATTAAATTACAGAAATGTATTAAAAAACGATACCTTTCCGAGATGTGACAGTAGGTCGCTTAATTGGTGGTGGTCTAGGTAAAGACTCTTCTTCCTCCTCGCAGTCTTCTTCTGAAGAACCAAACAACTTTCGGCTAGCTTTCTTACGCTTTTGACGACCAGTGTTTGCTGCCTCATCACACTCACTCTCTAAACTAGAAGTAAATTCCGCTTCCTTTAATGTTTGTCTTGCTTTTAAAATGTGATCTAAAATATCAAAGTTAATGCATGAAAAGCAGAAAACCAAGTTGATCACCAACCTGTCTGGTAAAATATTCTATCTACACTCCACAATGTCCATGAGCTTTCGACGTTTTCGCCGCAACGTAGAGCTTTATCGAATTTCTCCTGCTCTTGGAGGCCAATAAGCTTGTTTCTTTAGTGGCGTCAACCAAGATTTATGGACGGCGCCAATTCGCCCATTTTCGTCTCCAAATTCAACTATAACGTACGCCATAACTTACAATTAAAACCAAAACCTTGAACGGGTACAAAACTAAATATTGTATATAATAGAATAAAAATGACCGTACCTTTTTATTTATTACGAACACAACAAACAAACTCGAACACAACTCCGATCACGATGTGAAAGCCACAACACGGTGAAGGCTAAAAAACACCGCAACGCGCAGCCGCACGGCGTTCTAAGCATTGTTGTCTTACAAATATACAGCGTTGCCAGTAGAGTAATTTTGGCTTAAGTTTTAAGGATATTTACATCCGTACAAAATGATCTAATAATTCGCAGGGATATTTAGTAATTTAAACTCGTACTTTCAATGCCATAATTGCGCACGTGCCAGTCAAATATCTGAAGCAAAATAGGTTATAGGTGACTTTTAAATGACATCATCTGTACGTCATTTTATCACGTCATATATGCGTCAACATATTGTCGTCAATTTAACGTTCTGATTACGGCATGTGACGTCTTCGAAAAAAAAGGACGAAAAAATGTCGTCATATTGACGCCGTGCTCTACCTGGGTATACTTACCTAGTTTCACTGTAATGATTAAATATACAATGAAAGAAGGTATCGGTCAATTATTGAAGCACTTACCAGTCAAAGAGTAGAACGTAGTAAGATTGTGCCAGGTCAATTATTGGTGCCACAGCAATTTTTTGATAAAAAGTACTGAAACAACTTTTTGTTATGTCAATTTAAGGAAAAGTAATATTTTTTTAAAGCATGAATCTCTAAGCTTTCACTTGCCGTGCAGTGTGACCTCCCACTCCATATTCTCACTTTGCAATAATCTGAAGAAGGTACAACTTGGGCTTAAGGAGTCAATGACTGGTGCAACCACCTTAACTTTAGGTACGACACTACCTTTGTCTTTTGTCATCTTCAAAATCAAAAATTTCATTCGCAAAACTAAAACCAAATAATTAATAGCAACCTACTTTACCTAAAAACAATCTTACTATAAAATTTGAAATATCAATTCCTCCATAATATTACCAAAATATTGATAAGAAATTCGAGGTTATAAAACGCTGTCAAACGTCTGTCAAATAGAAAATCTTGGATATCCCTCCAAAAACTTCGATCAAGCAGGGTGCAATCGTTTTGCTCTTTTTAGACGTAACCGAACGCATTCGAAGCGAATAGTTTTTTTAGATGCGTCGTTTCCGAACGCGTTGGAGCAAAAAAATTAAAAAGGTAACCAAACCGAACGCACCTTTGGTATCGCAAAAGAAGTGCTTGTATTCGAGAAGGGAAGTGATAACAAATGGCGCTACCACAAAACAAAATGGGCGGTGTAAACGGGGTTAAATTGTGTTTTGTATGTATCGTGCATACGTTTTACCATTGAGTATTACTTTGTTTTGCCGTGTTTTAATTGCAGTGATTACTTTGGCGGATCTATTAGTGTATTTAGACGGGGCACAAAGACCACTAATTGAAGGCGAGTGCCTTGTTAAAGCAGGGCATATTATTTTATGTGGCACTACCAGCGAAAACGAAAGTGAGGTTATTGCACTGTGTTTACAAACGTCGAATTTAACAGGTGTCCCTCACTCTGTACGTATTGTTTTAAATCCAAGTAAGTATTTAATTGTGATTCACTTTTCATAATATACCTATATAACATACAGGTGGACCTAAAGATTGGCAGTGTAGCTGTTCTTGTAAAGCGGGGGCAGGTGGCAAGTGTAAACATATTACAGGAGTGTTAATATATGTTAACCGGTAAGAATCAATATAATTCTGTAAATTTTTAGAGGGCACAAAATTCTTCTTCAATTTTCGTTTCTGGGTTTGATAACCTATAAATTTGTTTAAGATGTGAACATGATGATTTACAGTTTACTTACCATGTAAAAAGTAATCACTTGAATCAAAATGCTTACTACAAACTTGCATGGTAGATGTAACTGGTTTTCCTATTTTTAATTTTACCGTCCACTCTTCACTTAATGTTTTGTTTTTAATAGGAAAACGATGCATTGATATACCCCTTTCATATCCAGTGAAACACTGAGGCACACAACAATAATTCTTGCTCTTATTTTTTTTTAAAGAGGACGAATTTAACGTACATTCAGCCATAATGCCCGTTTAGGTTAGTTACATATTTCTCCGCCACGTGTCGCGTCGATCTCTCCCCTTCTCGAATCGAACCGAAAGTAGCTAACGAATCGTGTACCTACGGGCTACGCGCCACCGCCGGCTACGCGATGTTAAATTTTTATTCTAAAAGCAAAATCTAAATTCTAAACAGAAACCAGCACCAGGATTCTAATTTCTCGACACGAATTGAGGACGCCATTTTTCGAAATTTCCTAATTCTATTTGTACACTCGAAGTCAGCTGATGTCGTATACAATCCGAAAAGCGCCTCGAATCAGACGGGTAGTAAGTAGGTACCGAGTGTTGAAAACGAAATATGTATCTTTGTCTACTTTATGACCGTGAATATATGTCTTTCTTTCTCAGATTTAAGATCGTTTTTGCGGTATTTGTCGGACGTCCGTAATTCATAACCTAACAAAACATTTTTTGGTAAACGTAATGTAAGTATAAATATTTAATTGTTGCTAATCCTGTGCATGCTCATTATTTTAATTTTAAATAATTAATTATTTGCTTTCGTCTGTAAGGTCATTCAAAGTAAAAGAAGCACATTGGAAGGTGTTCGGGGAATTTTTTAAAGCCCACCCCGATTTAATTATGTTAAATGGGTGTAGGCTTACAAACGCTTGATAACCACGAATTTGCTTTAAAACATATAATGAAGAGTCAAAACTTACCCTGGATGGCCATCCTCTATACAAACAATACGCATTTAAATAAAAAACAAACGACAAACTAATTAATCTTAACGTCCTTAAAAAATATAGTTCCTTGCACAAGCTAAAACGCACGTCAACCACCGGCACGCGTCGACCCCACTCGTTTACTTCCGTCCTCTTTCGAGAAAACCGCGCGCACTTTGATTTAAGTTAGTTTAGATTATTAACAAATTACAGGGCATCCGCGAGAGAGGAACAAAAAATTATGGTCGGAATTGGCGTGCCAGTTAAATGCCATAGGGCATGGTGAAAAATCTATAGAAAAATGGCAAAAGGTAAATGAAACAAGCTCTCAAACAACATAAAGTACTTCTTTGGTGTTTTAGACATGGAGTGATTACAAATGTGCCTTAAAAAAGAAAGCTGCACTAATAAACAATGCACGTCTACAAACTGGTGGTGGACCAGAATTAGAGGAGAAACTGACTGAGCTCGAGTTGTTTTTATTATCGCTGTTAGGGAAAACTTTTTATGAAGGTGTTGGTGTTAGTGAAAGAGGTGTAAGTATATTTATAAGGTATTTAAATTGTTGCTTGCTAATCATTAAGCATGAATTCGTACAACAAATAGCATTTTCATTTATAGGGGAAGGTGTTCCACAATGAGACATGTTCCACAGTGAGACAAACAGTTTTTTTTTCAAATTTACCGCCATATCAGATTTATGTTTAGCGCGCTTAAATAACACCGCCTGCGCGGGATTCTCAGATATTAAGGCAACAGGTATCGCCATTCCCTACCAGTAACTGGTGGGCCTGTGTTATGAAAGGTATGTAATTTTTTTTATTCCTCTGTTTAAAATTGCACAGAAAAATAAACCGATAGATTTATGGGCTTTTCATAAGTAGCTATGTTTAGTTCATCCAAAGGTGAGGTTATGTTGCTTTATTCAAGGGCGTAGCATGCATAGTTTATTGTGGGTGAATTTTTGAAGTAGATGCGGAATATTTCTACAATGAGACACTTTTTTTGTTCCACAATATTGTGGAACATTATAAACCATCTATTGTTTTACCTTAAAAATTGGAATGTAACTGTTTTATAATGAAATGGACTGTATTCCAAAAATTTTGCACTTACCCTTTAGATGTAACTTGATTAGATATCGCACAAGGGATAAGGACAAGTGACAAGATTACGGAATGGAAAGGGTAAATGCAAGGATGAATTTTCACGAAACTATTAGTTCATTGATCGGCCTTTATTTATTTCACAGAGCGAATTTTAATTGCTTTTAGTAATTGTATCTTTTAGTAATTGTATCAACTAACTCTCGCGACGGACTTAATGCGAGTGTCCAGTTGAGTTATCTACTCAACCCTGGCAGATTAGAATTGTATGGGAAACTCCGGAAAATAAATTGAATTATGCTTTTAAAACCAAACATTTCCCACCACCCTGAAGAATACTTCAGAATCTACAGTAAACACAACGTCAGTAAAATTCTATATAATGAACTAATTATGTAATTACTATGAAATTTAATAGAGTAATATAAAGAAAGGAGAGAAAAAAAAAAAAAAAACTTCCATCAAATAATATTAAGAACAAAAAAAAATTCTAAATAACAAAACTATTGGATTATTGAGTCGGCAAAGGGCATACCTTTGTGACAGGGCGTCTATAAGTTCCATTCTTTGTTTTCACCCCAATTACTCGCACAATTCCATAATTGCCTGGAAAGACTTCCATGATACGACCTAAAGGCCATTGTAAGGGTGGAAGATTGGGTTGCTGAAGGAGAACAATTGTACCAATTTTGATCGGGTTATTCAATGTATTCCACTTTTCACGTGTTTGCATGGTATGTAAGTACTCAATGCGCCAGCGTTGCCAAAAGTGTTGCACCATTGATCAATTAGTTGATACCTACTTAATCTACTAAGGTTAACATCCATTACATTAATTGCTGGCAATCTGTCTAAAGGAGTAAGAGTCAGAAAATGAGCCGGTGTGAGTGCAATGGGCTCAGCTGGATCTGAAGAGAGAACGCACAATGGTCGGGAGTTAAGGAGACATTCAATTTGAATTAAGAGAGTGTTCAATTCTTCGTACGTCAATAATTGATCACCAACAATTTTAAGTAAATGCGACTTGACGCTTTTTATATTCGACTCCCATAATCCACCCATATGTGGAGCTCCAGGAGCTATAAAATTCCACTGTATCCCCTTTATAGTAAGCTCGGCTTCAATTTGAGTTTTAAAGTTTTCTGACCTAATTAATTCAAATAAATCTTTTAATTGAGATTTAGCGCCCACAAAATTACTTCCTCTATCTGAGTATAACATGGTACATAACCCGCGTCGAGCTAAAAATCTTTTAAATGCTTGAATGAAATTAGATGTCGAAAGATCGGAGACCAATTCTATGTGAATCGCTTTCACTGCAAGGCATACAAATAAACAGATATATGCCTTTTGACTACGAACACCTCTGTGCCGATTTAAAACAATACGAAATGGTCCAGCGTAATCTATACCTGTTTTCAAAAAAGGTTTGGCTTCTTGTACACGACAAGAAGGCAGATTCCCCATTAAAGGATATTCTGGTTTTGGTCTAAACTTGAAACACACATTACATTTATTAATAATGTTACGAACCACGCCACGAGCTGCTAAAATCCAGTAATGTTGGCGTAGTAAGGACAGCAATAAGTTAGGTCCCGTATGAAAATGCTTACGATGATAATATTCAATTAACAAATTCACCAAATGGTCTCGTTTGGGAAGCAGAATGGGATGTTGACTGTCAAAACTTAATTGTGAATTTTCCAATCGCCCGCCAACTCTCAGTAAGCCATCTCTTAGGAACGGTCTATATTTAACAAGTGCTGCTGAACAAGTGCCTGTATTTTCTAGTAAACGAATGTCGTTTATAAAATGTCTCTTTTGGACTATTTGTAATAAAACATTTTCTGCGGTTTCCAAGTCTACAGCGGTTAGTTGACCTCTGCCCGGCAAGCGTTTTAAGAAGCGTAGAACAATAGCAGTGGTACGTAACAATTTAGTCCACGAAGAGAATCGCTTGATTAAGAGATACAATGGATTTTCGTCTATGGGAGCGACAATCGTGGAAAAATTTTGGGTTTCTAGAGAATTTGTAACCAAAGAAGGGGTTGTAATTGGCCATTGCTCTGGATTCAATTTTAACCAATTGGGTCCCGTTCTCCATATATTATGTTCTATAAACTGCGGCGGGGTCATGCCCCTAGACAATCCATCGCTAATATTTTCTTTTCCACTGACATGAAACCAGCAAGTTGAACCGACTAATGCTTGAATCTGCGTCACGCGGTTACTAACGAAGGTCTTTAATTTGGAAGGATGCGTGTTAATCCAACTAAGAGTTACAGTTGAGTCCGAAAGAGCATATAAGTGAGTTATTTTCAAACGAGATTGATAGCAATTACGAACGTAACTAAAGAGTTTTGCTAAAAGATGCGCAGCGCAAAGTTCTAAGCGGGGAATCGATACAAATTTGAGGGGTGAAACTTTACTCTTGGCGCATAGAAGATTAACTTGTACAACTCCATCGGAATTTACGATGCGTATATAAATAACCGCTCCAAAAGAAGTTTCACATGCGTCTGAAAATCCAATTAATCCAACACTATCATTCAACTTTGTGCCGATGTGACGAGGAATGCTAAACTGGGATAAACATGGTAACGTATTTTTAAATAGTATCCAACGATTTACAATTGTAGGTGGAGGCGTCTCATCCCAATCTAATTGAAGAATCCACAGCTCCTTGATAAGTAATTTTGCAAAAAGGGTCACTGGGGCGAGAAAACCTATTGGGTCGTAACAACGAGCAACCATTGATAAAATATTTCTCTTTGTGCATTTAGAATTTATTAACTGAAATGAAAAACAAAACGTATCTGTAATAGGTTGCCATTGCAGTCCTAAAACTTTTAAAAATTCTGTATCGAAATCGACTGTTTGCGTTGAGCAATGTTCTGTTGGAATTTCAGATAATAAGTCACGGGAATTGGTGGCCCACTTCGTTAACTGGAAACCACCTCTACGAAAAAACTCTACTAATTGGTGATAAACGGGTATAGCTAATTCAGCGGAATCAATATTGGATACCAAGTCATCCACGTACATGTCTCGCTGGACAATCTCCGCAGCGATAGGCAGCGATTCCTTTTCATCATGAATTAGTTGTCGAATACATCTAAGAGCTAAAAATGGGGAAGATTTAATTCCAAAAGTAACCGTGTTTAGTTGGTAAACGTCTATGGGTGAATTTGGGGAAAATCGCCATAATATTTTTTGAAAATTTCTATCAGATTCTTGTACCATAATTTGCCTATACATCTGTTTCAAATCTGCTGTAAAAGCTACATGAAATAAACGAAAATTTAAAAGGGTTGTCAGTATATCCGATTGTAATTTTTCTCCAGTATATAACAAATCATTAAGAGAATAATTGCTTTCTGTTTTACAACTAGCATCGAATACTATCCTAATGGGTGTACTAGTAGAGCAAGATTTCAGTACTGCGTGATGAGGAATAAAGTAGTTACTATCGCCATTGCTATGAGAAACTTTTGACATGTGGCCTTGCGCTATATAGTCTCGTATAATGTCCGAATATTTATTTCTAAACTCTTCATTCCTTATCATTTTATTTTCTAATGTGAGGAATCTGCGAAGCGCAGTTGCACGTGACTCGCCCAAATTACTACTGTTATATTTAAAAGGTAATGCCACTGTGAATCGACCATTACTATCACGGCTATAAGTAGATTGATAAATATTTTCGCAAGCTAAATCATCGGGTTTAGCCACCGATATCGTTGGAATATCTTCAAATTCCCAAAACCGTTCAACTAAATTATCAAGGGAATGTTCAACTACAGCACAAAAATTAGACGGCGATAATGCTGGGGCGGTGACTGGGGCAGTGCCCATCACAACAAATCCAAGAGTGGTTCCGACGGCAATGGGTAAATTAGGTGGACCTATAATTCGGGTGTCTGTCAACAAATAAGGAAATAGTCCTGCTCCAATTATTCCGTCAACTTTGGCGGGTATGTGAAGCTTATCGTCCGCTAATGGTAATGACTTTAAATATCCTAAACAATCAATATTAATCTCCGAATTTGGCAACGTGTTAGCAATATTATCTACAATGAATACCTCCAATGAATAACGTTTTGTTGCATCAAACCTAGATCCAATTACCACTTGTGCTAAACCAATGATGTTGCTATTTACAGATCCTATGCCACGTACTAATCCAATATATTTAGACATTTTTAATTTTAGTTTGCGACACATTTCTAAGGTCAAAAAATTCCCTTGGCTGCAACTATCTATAAGAACACGTACCTCCCTATAAGCATCGTCTCCGTTAAAAACGTAAACCTTTGCGGTGGCTAACACAATGGCTTGTGGAAGAGGCCTATTGTCTGCAATACAATAATTTAAAGTGGTACTAATACTAGTGTTCGCTTCGGCAGGATTATGATTCTCGACGGGTTTGCCTGCCGTTTTTTCCAGTACAGAATCGGATACATTCTTACCAGGAGACCTAAAATGCAGCAAAGTATGGTGTCGTGATCTGCACACTTTACAAGATTGCGTACTTTTACAATTTGCGATCTTATGAAATGCCAAACAATTCAGGCACAAGTTGTTAGTTTTGGTTAATTGATAACGCTCTTGCGGACTAACTTCTAAAAAGGTGGGACACATGCAAGCTACATGTGCAGCAGATTTACAAATTCCACATTTTACAGTGGTGTTGTCTTGAACTACGAACGAATGAGGCGCTTTTGCTTTATTGATACTACTACAATCTCGACTAGAAGCATGTTTAAAACTAGCAGCCATGGAAGGTATTTTTGAAGGAGCATTAGTACGGGCGCATATCTTTGCTTGTTCTTTAACGAATGTTACAATATCGTCATACGACGGAATTTCAGATTTTCGGCGAGTATTTTCAAATAACCTTTGCGTGTCTGGATTTAATTTTGAAAAGGCGAGATAAGACAAAAGGTAATCAGCCAAGTCCTCAATTTCTAATTTGCGCAATGCCGTTACTGCTGAATGAAAAGTTTCTATAAACAAGTTCAGCGACGCGAAAGTTTCTCCTTGAGCCTGTTTAAAATTAAGTAACTGCTCTATGTATGAATTTGCGATTAAACGTTTATCATCAAACTTATCGACCAATGCCTTAAGAATAATTCGATAGTTATCGCCAATAGGGGGAATACCTGAACACACTGACAGCGCACTGCCGCTCAAGCACCCAACCAAATAATTGACACGATCGACATCGTTTAAATCTCTATTGTTATGAATCATATTGTTGTAAATTTCTATGAACAAAGGCCAATCTTTAATATTACCATTAAATTTCGGCAGAGGCAACTCTGGTAACTTCCGAATTGTTTTTGCTGTGACTAGATCACGTTGTGGTTCTGATCCTGTAGCGTAAGGCGATGCAGTAGCAGGGGGAATTGCACGTTTCGCGACCGATTCTATGTGACAAATTAATTGGTCAAATGTTTCTAATACTTGGTAATTAGGGACGTGATCTTCGCTAATTTGATATTCAAGTTTATTGATTTCATCTAAGGTGTCTAAAAATTTTGTTTTTGTATCTGCCAAGGTTTCGTATCTAACCCGAAAATTATTCAATTTTTCTGAAGAAGATATATCGCGACTATTCTCATACAATCTCTGCAACCTTTGAAAATATTGCTCCTTTTTTGCAACTAAAATTCTAAGTTGTTGCGCTTTCGATGCCATTGAAACTATTGAAATACTACTATACAAATGAAAACCAAAACCAAAGGAAAGGCAACAAATGTGCTCTGTGTAATATCTATTTCGCGATAAACGAATCTGCGCTCGATAGGACCAACAAATGTTTTATAATGAAATGGACTGTATTCCAAAAATTTTGCACTTACCCTTTAGATTTAAATTCTCCGCACAAGGGATAAGGACAAGTGACAAGGTTACGGCTTGGAAAGGGTAAATGCAAGGATGAATTTTTCACAAAACTATTAGTTCGTTGATCGTCCTTTATTTATTGCACAGAGCGAATTTTAATTGCTTTTAGTAATTGTATCAGTAACCGAAATCAACTAACTCTCGCGACGGACTTAATGCGAATGTCCAGTTGAGTTATCTACTCGACCCTGGCAGATTAGAATGGTATGGGAAAATCCGGAAAATAAATGCCGTTATTGAATTATGCTTTTAAAACCAAACAGTAACGATTTTTAGGGCTCCAAAATGGCCAGAGGTAGACAGCGAAAGACAACAAAAGGTGATTTCACTAAAGAACAGATGGGGGCCGCGGTTCGATTGGTGATTGAGGAAAAAATAAGCCTGAGGAAAGCTGTCGAAAGGACTGGGATAAAGTTTCAAACTCTACAACGATACGTGAAAAAACAAAATACTGCTGGTGAGGGTTCAAATATCCGGCTTACACCCAATTATGCCTGCCGTCAAATTTTCACTCCGGAGCAAGAGGACACCTTAGAAGAATATGTTGTTATTTGCGCCAAGATGTGCTATGGCAAATCGAGGAAGGACTTGCGTTCTTTAGCCTACGAAGTGGCAATAATTGCGAACCAAATCAATATTCCTGAGAATTGGCGTATCAAAAAAAAAGCTGGTTTGGAATGGCTGCATTGTTTTATGGCGCGTCACCCAAATTTATCTGTAAGGCAACCGGAAGGATGCAGTCTTTCACGAGCAACTTCTTTCAACCAACATAACGTGAATCAATTTTTCAACAACTTGGAGGAGATTTTTAGTCGTACACCTGAATTTGCAGATGGTACACGTATTTACAACCTAGACGAGACTGCAACAACTACAGTTCAAAAACCAAAAAAAATTGTTGCCAAAAAGGGAATAAAACAAGTTAGCTCTGCTACTAGTGGCGAACGGGGAATTTTAGTTACTACGTGCTGTGTAGTAAGTGCATCTGGCAACTTCACCCCACCTGCGATGGTGTTCCCCAGGAAAAATTTTAAAGAGCACATGTTACATGGAGCACCTTCTGGAACATTGGGTCTTGCTCACTCTACGGGTTGGATGACTACAGAATTATTTGTCAAAGTTATGAAACATGTTATCCGCCATACGTCTACCAGCTTGGAAAACCCTTCCCTGCTAATTATGGACAGCCACGAAACTCATTTATCAGCAGAAGTTATAATGCTGGTAAAGAAACATGGGGTAACTGTATTGACTCTTCCACCTCATTGCTCCAACAAACTACAGCCGCTAGATTTGTCAGTGTTTTTTCCGTTTAAATCGCACTACAATGCAGCAATAGAGTCATGGTTACTCAGAAATCCTGGACGCCCAATAACAATTTATGACATTGCTTCGTGCGTTGGGGTAGCCTTTGAAAAGTCAATGACACCTGGAAACATAACATCAGGCTTCAAAAAGGCGGGAATTTATCCGTTTGATAAGCATGTCTTTACAGATGACGATTTTCTTGTCAGTAGCGTAACCGACAGAGTTTTTCCCGAAGAACCAATAGATTCATATGAGGTCAATGATGTTGAAATGGAAACACAGAATCTGCCAAGTACATCAACCGACAAGGATTAATCAAACATTGCTGAAGATCGGCTTGAAACAGATCACGAAGGTCACACCAACGAGACTGATGATGAAGAACACACCGATACGTCTGACGATAAAAATGACAATAAACCTGAAAAGATGTTTATCTCCCCTAAAATTTTACTAGGCTATCCCAAAGCAGAATATTTGAAGCAAAAAGGCAGGCGTAGAAAGAAAAAGAGTATTATTGCTATCGACACCCCTGAAATCATCTTGCTAAAAGAAAAAGCTATAGAAAAATGAGGAAGAAGGAAGCGCAGGATTCTAGGAAACGCGAAAAGATAATGAAGTCAAAACCAGACTTTTTGAATCATCGAAGGACGAGAATGAGGATTCGAGAAAGCGCAAGAATATAATGAAAGTTAAAACTAGACGTTCTGAATCATCGAGTGATGAGAATGAGGATGATTTTTATGAAGATGACGGTAAGACGTCCGACGAACTGAGCGAAGAAGAACTCACTGAAAACCTTTTTAAGTTCACCGAATTAGAAGCGAGAGCCTAATATTAACGATTTTGTCTTGGTTCAATTTACCGAATCGTTGAAAACAACTATATACTACATCGGAAAAATTTTGCGGGAGGAGGATAATGAGTTTGTGATTCGTTTCTTACGGAAAAGTTTGAATGCATTTACGTTTCCGGTGGAAGAAGGCATAAGCTTGACACCCAAAAAGGACGTAAAATTAATTCTTTCGAACTATTTAGTGGTCGGTAAAACTAAAAGGGAACAAAACATTATTCGGTTCGAAATCAACCTTAGTTCTTTAAACATTCGGTAGTTTTTTTTACCTAAATGTCTATTTTTGTATTTACTATGCGACGAACTTCCCCCTTGGCCTTAGCTCGTGCACGAACGGTATTCTAAATAATGAAAGTACAATTAATTCAAGTTGATTTAATTGTCGAACAATAATATAATTGTACAATTCAATTTTTCACACCGTAGACGGTCGGCCGGTCACTCGGGCGCCACCAAGACTTAAACTGCACCCCTAAGTCTTGGGAAAGGGGCGGTCTTGTCGGACGGGGTGGAAAGCCTCCGGGTATCCTCTAGTGGAGAACGGAATCTACCAGGGATCGGTAAGAGTTCACCACAAAATGGCGGCGGTCACTTTCGGATTATCTAAAACAACATATGGCCGACGGCCCGGACGGTAAATTTCCTAAAGGGAATAAAGCAATAAAGCACAAATCAATTAGCGGTGTCTAGGGGAAAAAAAGCGGAAAAGCAAGGAGAACAGAATATAATGAAGTTTAGCGGAACGGTGGCAAAAGGTTACGGTTGTGCAAAAAAGGGAAACTCAAAACGGTAGTGAAAAGGAAAGGACAACGGCTTGACTTAGGAGACCGGGGTTGGTTGTGACAGGGGCTGGTTGTGACAGACGTTTTTACAAATAAATTATAGATGGCAGGAGTGCCACAGGTATCTTAAAGTCACTAGATATAGAAAGTACCGCAATCATCCGCCATTTTTGGGCAAATTTGCTGCCAACTTAAAAAAATTGACAAATAAAATCTGAATAGCTGTAATTTTTATAACCTAACTTCATAGTACTGTCATGTTTTATAAAAATATATACAGATATCTCTAAACAGGTGGAACAATCCCTAACATTAAAGTTACTAGAATCTGGTAACTTCCGCCATTTTTGGGCAAAAATCATGCGTTCTCTCTCTAACACACAAGCCCAATGGATTGCGGTACTTTCTATATTTAGTGACTTTAAGGTATCTCATCGAATCGGGCGTGTCATGCTCGCCAACTAGTGCGAGTTTGGTTTTAATCGTGATACTACTGTATTTTATGTGACAGTTTTTTTCTTTTTTGTGGTCTAAAGTAAATATTTTGATGACATTTAATCGTTTTATTACGTGCATTGGACAGGTGTTGGGCTAAGTGTTGAATTGCAGTTTTACGAAATAAGGTATGCTGTTAAATATTTTTAGGCGTCCATGCAAATATTTGTTATACTTTAGCTAATTTAATAACAAATATTTCAAGATGTCTTCCGGGGTTGGTTGTGACATCCACACTGGGGCAGGTTGTGACTGTCACAACTTACCCCATTTTGGGAACAGTCATTTTTATCATTGGTAGTACAAAGGTGTATAATTATTTTAGATATTGAAAATGCGAACTTATAAACGAAAAACTAATCGAGGACAAACTCCCATTGATGTTTTTGAAAGGGCAGCACATGTCACTTAGAACTGTCGCTGCGGATTTCGATATAAATTATCAGACTTTACAAAGGTTTTGTAAGAAGAAACGCGTGCAAAACAATGAAGGTTAGTATTTGTATACCTATAATTTCTTATTATGCAACAAAATTTGCAAAATAAAAAATATTTTAGGAATGGAGCAAGCTATAACTGTAGGATACAAACGAAATCGTCAGGTTTTGCCAGACGAAATGGAAATAGAATTGGCAGGCTATCTAATTGAACAGTCAAAACTATATTTCGGGTTATCGACTAAAGAAGTTCGTAGATTAGCCTACGAATTTGCAGTGAAAAATAATGTACCCGTCCGTCCAAACTGGGTTGAAAATGAAATGGCATCTGCGGACTGGCTTACAGGTTTTCTTAAACGTCATCAAACCTTGTCGCTCAGGACTCCGGAAGCGACAAGCCTTAGTCGATCTACTAGTTTTAACAAGAAAAATGTGGATACCTTTTTCTCACTTCTACAAGATGTATTAGATCGTTACAGATTCGAAGCACAGGATATCTACAATGTTGATGATATGGGAATAACGACTGTTCAAAAACCAGACAGGGTGATTGCTAGAAAGGGGATAAAACAAATTGGTTTTGTTACATCTGCCGAAAGGGGCGCCTTAGTCACATTTTGTTTAGCCGTTAGCGCCAGTGGCAACTCTATTCCACCAATGTTCTTGTTCCCCAGAAAAAATTATAGGGATTATTTTGTAGGCAACGGACCACAAGGTTGTATTGGAGCTGCAAATCCATCAGGCTGGATGACCGAAAACGAATTTTATGTGTTTTTACAGCACTTTGCAAAACATAGCAGAGCGTCTAAGGAGAAACCGGTATTATTATTATTAGATAATCACGAATCACACCTTTCATTAAAAGGGATTACTTTTTGCAAAGATAATGGAGTTATAGTAATGTCACTACCACCTCATTGCTCCCACAAACTTCAACCCTTAGATAGATCAGTATATGGTCCCCTTAAAAAATACATAAATACAGCTTGCGACTCATGGATGCGCAATAACCCGGGAAAGACAATAGGGGTATTCACGACCAATTTTTGAGGTTTTGCGTAACTTCGTATTTATAGTTACAAAGATACGAAATCGTCCACTCGTGAACGCCACGTTATAAAGCAGTTATGTGATTTGTGTATTTTAGAAACATAACCTCATATTTTTAAATCTGGTACCTAACCTTAATTTGACTGGATATCTCAGATGGAAACATGAAAAACACAAAAGAGGAGATTAAAAATGTATTAATCGACAATGCTGTGCAGGATATTGAAAGAATAAGAGTTAAAAGTATGTCAATTGGATATTTCATTTGTCGATTTTTTTTAATACCTACTTTTATTGCAGAAAATGAATCGGAATATGATAAAATATTAGACACTTTGATAGAAGACTTAATGATAATTGAAACATATAGGTATACTATTCGATTAACTATACCGAAATCTAGGGAATGGTGTTCTGATATTTTGCCACATTTAGATGAAAATCGGTTCATTCAAATGATACGAGTAAATCTTGGTGTATTTAATTTTATTCTTTCGAAAATACAGAACGATCCAGTATTTCATGGTTGCAATTCCTGTCATCAATTTCCTATACAAGTTCAATTAGCTGTAGTTCTGTTTCGGTTAGGTTCGAGTGGCGAATCAGCATCTATTCGTAAAATAGCAGCTATATTTGGAATTGGAGATGGAGGAACCATAGAGAAAATTACGTCTCGAGTATTTAAAGTATACCTAGGTTTCTAGTTAGCTTTAGAAATAGGTTAATTCATTTATTCTTCAAGGCTATACAAAGGTTGAGGTCGCAGTACATTTATTGGCCAAATGGTGAAGAAAGGAAAATGATAGTTGCATCCACTTATAATGAGCTTCCGTATTGTATTGGATATATGGATGGAACGGAAATTAAATTGTCTGAAGCTCCCGTTGTAGACAAAGAATCTTATTTTTCAAGGAAAAAAATATATAGTATTAAAGCTCAGGTAGCATGATTGAGAATTAGTATTATAGTAATAATATATGATTTATGTAGGTTATATGTGACGCTAAATTAATTATTCGTCAAGTTACTGTGGGCCATCCAGGGAGTGTGCATGATGCAAGAATATTTACTGCATGTAATTTATCAAATGATCCCTTGCGATACCTTTCACCTCCAGAATGGATTGCAGCTGATAGTGCATATAAATTAACAGAAAATGTTATTACTCCTTACAAGAAGAATTCTAGACAGGTTTCTGCAAATGTTCAAAAAACTTTCAATTATACATTCAGCAAGTACAGAGTTAGAGTGGAACATTGTATAGGACTACTTAAGGAACGCTTTTCAAGTTTAAAAGAATTAAGATTAAGAATTCATACAAAAGAAAGCAATAAATTGGCATGTGATTGGTTTATTGTGTGCTGTATAATACATAATCTAGTAATAACTGAAAAAGAGGATTGTTACATGGATATTGCAGATTATGTAATGGAAAATTATGAAGTTTGTGAACTAGAAGGTCGTGAAAATCATGAATGTGCGTTTCAACTTAATGAAAATGTTAGGGCAGAGATGAAACGAAAAGCGATTTCTACATTGATGCTTGCTCAATAGCCATAGTTTACTAACAAGTTTGATACATGTATAAGTACCTACATTTTTAAATAAAAATAAACAAGTATTCTACTAAACAAAAAAAAAACCTTACTGATGTAATACAATCCTAGGACTGAAATGTATTCTGTGCAGATATTGCAGCAATTTTTGCTTGGAACTGATAACGCATTTCGATTTCATATCGAGCTATTCGTTCTTCTTTTTCTAAATTTAATTTCTGCAGCCTTTCTTCAGATACTAGTTTCTCTTTTTCTAATTGTAGACGTTCCTTCTGTAGATTAATTTCTTGTAACTTCACAGTTTGCTCAAATTTAAAACGTTTTTCTTCCACTTCCATTTGTAACTTCGTTGCTTCATTACGAGAGTTCTGTAAATCATTTAAAGAATCAAGTGCATTTTTGGCATATTTTCTTTTGGGACGTTTTGCCAATTGCTTTTTAAATGTGTCAATTACTTCTAACTCATTATCTTTATTTACTTCATATGTGACCGTTTCGTCCTCTGGCAATGCTTCCTGAGTTTCTTGATGAATATATTCACTCTCATGCAATTGATCTGTTTGGTTGTCGTCTACGATGTTATCTTCTGAAGAAACTTCCTCCGTCAAGGTTTCTTCAGTATGAGGTATGTGAATGCTACTTTTTGTTGCAAAAATTTCATCCAACAAGTCAAAATAAGGACAAATTCTGATTACGTAATCTGAAAAACATTTTTAGTAAATTGCTTTCTAGCATAAATAGATTCTAGCGAAATACCTCTCACAGTTTTCCCGTCATTATCATCTAATAAGCCTTGGCCTGTTCCATTCAACCATTCCACTGCCTTGCAATAGGTGGTCGTAAGTTTCTCACTTTATTTTTAATTATGTCAGGTGTAACATTTAATATTTTTGTTTCCTGCAGCAATTTTGTGTAGTAAGCCTGTGCTGTCGGTTTCTCTATCACTGCATTATTTTGAATCGTTTGTAATAGAAAAGCCAGGACACTACTCACATCGTCGTCAGTCCATTTCTTACTGGGGCCCTTTCTGATTCGGCCTCGTTTGATAAGTTCTTGGGTTTGGGAGCAGCTCTAATGGACACTTGTAATTACTTTAAATCAAAAGTAAATAGGCTACTTACACTTTCGTTTTCCATGGTAGATACGGCAAATCAAATAAATTTTGGTTACACTGTAAACAAACACATAACCTCTAAAGTTACGATGACTACACAAATGTAACTTTACGCTCCACAAAAGGGCGCGTAAATGTACATAACCTTCGTATTGTGGTTAGCCAATGAAAATTCAGGATATTTTGTATGGTTACAAAATTTCGTAAAATAATACGACTTTGTATTTTTACGCGCGTATATTTGACCCTCGTGAATACCCTTAATGACTATATATGACATACCCAAAGTCACAAAAGAAGCGCTACCCTTGGCAATAACCCCAAAAAATATTCAGGCTGGGTTTCAAGTTAGTGGAATTTATCCTTTTAACAGGAACATTTTCTCTGACGACGAGTTTCTATCATCAGTTGTTACAGACCGTCCAGTTCCAGAGAACTATGGGACTGTGGAAGAAGATACACCTATAAACCAGAAGCAAAGTGATTTAATCGTTATAAACATCAGTGACGGAGCACAATCGAGGCCCCCTCAAATAGAAAAGAACAATAAAAACGAACAAGAGGTACCAGCTACTTCTAGCTGTTCCCATACTTCAATTGCGTTACCTTCCACACCGCACTTTGGGGATAAAGTTATGTTAAATGTTGAAGTGAATCCTGGGCCTTCTGGTGAGACTTTGATTTTTCTCCAGAAGACATTAGACCAACGCCGAAAGCCGGAAAACGCGTAACTACACGAAAAGGTCGAAAACGTGGGCGAGCAGCAGTTTGGACGGACACACCAAACAAGCAGGAACTTGAGAATGAATATAAGAAAAAAGAAGAAAAAAGCAAAAGAAGCAGGAACCATGAGAAATATTTTAACGGTTAAATCAAAAAATATAGTTCCTAGCAGTTCTGAAGAGGAAGAAGAAACTTTTTGTTTATATTGCGGGGAACCGTTCTCAAATTCCCGCTCAAAAGAGAAATGGGTACAATGCACTCGTTGTTCAAATTGGGCTCACTTGGAATGTACTGATAAGGATCCGTTTTTTGTTTGCCTGAACTGTAATTCTGACGATGACATGTAAAAAACAGCTCGTCACAACCAACCCCACTATTGTCACAAGCAACCCCAAGGCGGGGAAAGTTGTGACATTTTGCGTTACCAGATTATTATTATAATATCTTTGTTTGTATAGCATTAATAGAGTTGGTTGATATATCTTTAAATAATGCACACAATAGGAAATATATTTTTGTTTGAGTCGATGTTGTACTATCATTACCAACAATTAAAAAAAAAAATAAGTGAAAAACGTCACAACCAACCCCGGTCTCCCCTACGGTCGCTAAAGAGGGAAAACGGTAAAACAAAAGGGTTTCGGTGGATTCGGAATGATACGGTTTCGCAAATTAAAGAAATCAAAAGACGTACTTACAACTCGAAAGTATGAAGCAGAAAAGATACTCCCCAAATTGATCGTTTTCCTTTTAAAGGAACCCATTTTGGTAGAAGTGGAACAGGGAATTTCCAAAACCGTGCGGTGCTCGTACCGAGCGCGGTAGAAAATAATTCGGTTTTTAATTAATTCCGGCTTCTGTGATTATCTTAAAAATCTGGGACAACTTGCAAACAAACAGAAAAATCACAGCGCCTCTGTGGACACCTCTCTCGACGGTTTCTTACAAGGTTTACTACTGCCCATTAACATGGCATTAATTAACAGCGCTTACCTAATTAAGTGTATTCAAACCTAAGTACTCATCAATCCAATCTGCAACTAGCTCCTTTGGACTTTTTGTTCTCAAACGGCGCTATCGCTTTAACACTCTTATCGCAAGATGCAGGCATACGGACGGGACTGCAAAACCTGTAAACAACTCAATCTGAACTCGTTCTATCCTTGATTTTACTTATTATGGGAATCTAAAACATCTTATAAATAATTAACGGCGCTGAAATCAAAGAATATTAATTGCCCCTCATCTTCGCCAGGACAACATCCTTCGGTGGTTACAAAAATATCGCGGTCTTCTTGCGTAACGAAGCCCAAACCAATCGTTACATACAGGGTGGTCTTTGTAAACGGCACTCCAAATGGAGAAATTCCGGGTGCTTCGTTACAACTATTATGTGGGTAGGATTATTATTCACTGTAAATTGATTTTTTACTCATTATTCCAACAAAATTGTTCCACAATGAGACAAATGTAGGGTTTCTTTAAAAAAATCATACTATATTGGTCATCATTTCGCCAAGTACCAGGAATCAACTCCCCGTCATCGTTAGTTGTATCTATAGAACCGGGTGGAGAATAAAATGCATTTGAATGGCTGCGTCTCAAAATAGTATATTAAGATACAAGTGTATAATCAAGTCTTTAAAGCACGCGCAACGAGTTTAAGGGCACGACGCAAAGCGGAGTGCCTTTAACGTTGCAAGTGCTTTAAAGACCAATTATACCCGTGTATCTTATAGTATTTTTTATTATACCTGCAGTATAATTTAAAAATAGGAAATTCAATGAAATCATATTGACGTTATACTCAAATACATGTCTAATTAAGTAGGCTGGGTGTTCGTAATTTCACAATTGCCATGGAAATGTCACTTGACGTTTGCTTATAACAATCGTCGTCTTTGTGAATAAAACAATTTCCGTTGAAAAAGATAATACACCGTCCATTAAATCGCTTGTTGTAAAATCTAAACAAACGTTGGTAGGTGTAAAATCTCAATCCAGTTAAAGCCTATTATAAAGAATATGAAAAGTTGTTTCCGTGGATGAATGATAGGAAGTTACTTACGAATAAAGTCTTAAATGCATCGATAATGCTGGCATATATGAAGGAAATGTCAAAGGTATTTAAATCTTCTATCTTTTGGCGCATTCATTCAAAACTTCACTTATTACTGGACGTCCGTGAAGTTGGCACCGCCCATTGTTCATATTAATATTATTTGTATGCACATCGTTTGTTTATCGTTTGTTTACGTTTGTTTAACTATTTTCATCGTTTGTTTACATTTCCGTATGTCGTTTTTTCAAAATGGGCGAGCTAACTTCACGGTGGCTCGCCCAAAATCATAATTTTGTTTGTTTATCGATGCAGGTCGTTTGTTTAACTATTTTCATCGTTTGTTTACGTTTCCGCATGTCTTTTTTAAAAACTCAAAATGGGCGAGCTAACTTCACGGTGGCTCGCCCAAAATCATATTTTTGCTTGTTTATCGATGCAGGTCGTTTGTTTATCGTTTGTTTACGTTTGTTTAACTATTTTCATCGTTTGTTTACATTTCCGTATGTCTATTTTAAAAATTCCAAATGGGCGAACTAACTTCACGGTGGCTGGCCCAAAATCATAATGTTGCTAAGTTTGCAAGTCGTTTATTTATCGTCTGTGGGCGTGTAAATTTTATTGTCATAATATTATTTTTCATCGCGATATGCATCTTTTTAAAAAATGTTAAATGAACAATTAACTTTACGGTGGTGCGGTTAAAATTCGCTTATGAACCACTCTACAATAATTGCAGCAGTAACATTCATGCAGTGATTAGGTAAACGTAAAAGGCTCTAATAAATTAGTCACTGTTCTTCAAACAATTCTCTAATTTTCATATTAAAATGTACGATGGTACTTAGGAACTGCTTACCGTTTTAATATTAGTTGAGACAGAGCTGGATCGAGTGTTCTAAAAAACCGCTCGAGCGACGAGTGTTCTAATCTCGGTTCTAATTGTCTCAAAAATGCATGCAAGCATCGAGCTGTTTTGCAAACCGAAACCGCTTGCGAGTTCGGAGCACTGCTAAAAGTGCTCGAGTGGTTTATCGCGAGCGCTTGGGAAAAGTGCTTGTGAGCGGAAAAAAACGCTCAAGAGTGGAAAAAGTGCTCGGAAACGGAAAAAACGCTCGCGAGCGGCGCTTAATCCTTCAGAGCTTGAGGGCGGTTAAAAGCGCTCAAGAGCGAAGGAAAATGCTCATGAGCACGAGCACCGAGCACTTTAAGTAAACGCTCGAGTATCGAGCACCAAGCGGCCGCTCCAAAAAGTGCTCGAGGGCGTTTCATTCGTACCAAAAGTGAACTATATTGTAAGTCGGAAGATAAGTCCAGAAACAGGCCATTTTATAACGTATACTGCGTACTGAAACAAGTACCCAGCATGTTTATCGAGAGTACTGCAGACTATTTCCGAGGGCAACTCCAAAGAATTATAGTAAATATTGAAAAACGCATTAAATTAGATGTAACAATGTGGTACAATATTGACAATAGTAGCATTTCCATTGTAGATAACTTCAAACACTGCCCACAATTATGTCAATCTGAACACGTACAACTGGCTTATAGTGTTTCATAGATGACTCGATCTATTCTAAAAATACCATAACCCCTCCGGCAAATATGTCAAGATATATCTCTGTCTCAACTAATATTAAAACGGTAGGCAGTTTAAGTACCATCGTACATTTTAATATGAAAATTAGAGAATTGTTTGAAGAACAGTGACTAATTTATTAGGACCTTTTTCGATTACCTAATCACTGCATGTATGTTACTGCTACAATTATTGTAGAGTGGTTCATAAGCGAATTTTAACCCCACCACTGTTAAGTTAATTGTTCATTTAACATTTTTTAAAAAGATGCATATTGCGATGAAAAATAATATAATGACAGTAAAGTTTACGCGCCCATAGACGAAATGACCTGCAACATATGATTTTGGGTCAGACGCACCGTGAAGTCAGTTCGCCCATTTGGAATTTTTAAAAAAGACATATACGGAAATGCAAACAAACGATGAAAATTGTTAAACAAACGTAAACAAACGATAAACAAACGACCTGCATTGATAAACAAACAAATTATGATTTTGGGCGAGCCACCGTGAAGTTAGCTCGCCCATTTTGAATTTTTAAAAAAGACATACGGAAATGTAAACAAACGATGAAAATAGTTAAACAAACGTAAACAAACGATAAACAAACGATGTGCATATAAATAATATTAATATGAACAATGGGCGGTGCCAACTTCACGGACGTGGGACTAAAAAGTGGAACAGATTTGGAAGCATACCCTACATTACGCGCGTTTGTAAAAGCTTCAACCAAAGGATAGGTATAAGCCAAAGAAATGTTCTGCATTTACAGAAAGCGACTTAGGAAGATTTTTTATTTCACCCAGATGACAGTTTCAAAAGTCATACTTGAAGTATCGTTACTTAGCAACTTTCAAGCACGTGTGTTTTAAAGGCCTTTTTTCGCACGCATTTGAGTGTTTAAAACGGAGATTGTGATTCAGGTATAATAAAAAATTATGTAAACAGATTACCGCCATAACAACCACTTCGGTCGTTTCTGGTTGTAAAAGCATAGGCTTTCGAAGTACTCTAACCACAGAAGCCAGAATCACGAAAGCATTCTCCACTACCCTACGTGCTCTTGATTGCCGGTAATTAAAGACACGTTCTTTGCTTCCCTTGGGATGAATTGTTAACTTGTAAACGAGTCACCCGTTGCCATGTACCTTAAGGTCAGTGCTAGTCTATCTTGGACTGACACTGCTTCTCTGAATCTAGTGTTCCTTCGATGTATTTTGGGTCCCAATAAATTTATTAAAAATTCAAAGTCGGTTGGACTTAGACGGGTAAAATTTTTGTAGTGACCACTGACCGTTTGAAACTTTAAATCCAATAGAAGAGCAGATCTATTCCTTTCTTTATACATTTGATGCTGCCAAAACCTTCGCGAACGTTTACTGGTTTCTTCCATAAGGTAATCAATTAATATATACGCTGCACTTGCAATTAATTGTGGTGATTGTGTCATAATTCAAAATGTTTGTGGTTATGCACGGAATGCTGGCCTCCGTTCACCGCGAACTCATTAAATAAGGTGACCAGACGTACTCTTTTTAAGAGTAATGTTCTCTTTTCTGACTTGTTCGGTGTACTCTTACTTTTTAATTAAATCATTGAATAATAATTCAGATTTATTATTCAATGATTAAATGGAAAAAATGTTCTCTATTTCGCAAAAGGGAAACAACAACCAACGCTTTGGTTCGCCTTTACTAAAATTAAATTAAATAAAAAATAACACAGTCATTTGCCTCGTAAGAGTCGTAACTCGTCCTTGCGCACCGAATGCACCTGAAACGTGAATTTTCATATTGCAACTGCACTTGCTTCTGGTAATTTTTGTTGGTAACAAACTTCGCTGTCCTTAACTTAAAAAAAGTAAATTTCTTTGTGTTTAATGCCTTGCGATTATGGCGTACGTGGTATATGCAGGTTTTCAGTTTGTTGTGTGTCACCCTGATAATATAATCATAAAATGTAAGTAAAATATTAAACCCCATAATAGGCCAATAGCTAACTACTTTGGCATTTTTTAAATTTTCGTTTAGTTGATCTCGTTCCTTGGCGCAAGTTCCTGCATTATTTACACATTAATAACATTCCCTTATGGCGCGAAGAAAATGTAAATCCCCAACGAAACCTTTGAAAGACACATATCCTTGTATTAAAAAATCTCGAGATAACGACGCTTACAAAGCATTTTTGCAAGCATTTGCCGGAGAAGATTTTTCAATTTTTTCATAACAAAAGGCAAATTTGATGTACACAAACATGTTTTAACAAAACGCATGCCGACTATTTGCTTCAGCAAGGACTAGTCAAAATCTTCACACTTTCTTTTCCCCAAAAAACTCTACGGAGGAGTTAAATACAATACGACAAGAATTAGAATGGACGTACCATAATGTAAATCACAATCAATCTTTTAGGAATATGAAATGTACAAGCAATTTGATAAAAAATTCCTTTAATAAAAAATTTTCCTGTGGTCGAACCAAATCTGAAGCACTGTTAACAAACGTTATCGGCGACTGGTGTGAAACTCATCTCAAAACAAGTTTGGAGAAAGCACAGTTTGTTGTGATATCATGTGATGCATCGAATAGAAAATCGACCAAACTTTTGCCCGTTTTAGTCCGTTATTGCGAAATAGCAACTGATATTCGAATAAAGACAAGTGTCTTAAAAATTCATAGCATTACAGATGAGACCTCGGACACCGTTTCAAATATATTGATGGATACTATACATTATTACAAACTTGAAAATAAAGTAGTTGGTTTCCTGGCAGATAACGCACCTCTAAATTTCGGGAGCATAAAGTCAAAGAAAAATACAACTGGAAATGTGCATGGCAAATTACAAGCTAGATTAGATAAGGGTATTTTACCTATAGGATGTGGTGCTCATATTCTTCACAATGCTGTGTCAGTGGCCACGTCCAAAATAATTCCAATAGATATTGAAAATTTAGTCTTCAAAATTTATAACCACTTCAGCATTTTTACAGTCAGAACCGAAACGTTAAAATCTTTTTGTGAATTCATAGGTTGTCACTTTGAGGGACTTTTGTATCATTCGAAAACACGATTTTTGTCTCTTTTGCCTTGCGTAGAAAAAATTCCAAGATTGTATGAACCGCTTAAATCATTCTTTTTGAGTGAAGAACAATCGCCTGCTGTTCTAGTCAACTTCTTCAAAGACGAAAGTAGTGAACTGTGGCTGTATTTCCTACAAGCCCAGCTACAGCAGTTGAAGTGTCATCGCAATATTTCATACTCATGCAGAAGTATGAAGACAGGTTTGAGCAAAATTTTTTCCCTTTTACTGCAAAAAATATTCTCAAGAAATTAATTGACGACGGTTCAATTGAGGAGAAATATGCATATTCAGTTTCCAAACGATTTTATGCTGAAATTACTGCATACTTGAAGACGTGGGAAAGCGTTTTTTTGCAGATGCCAATAAAATGAAGCATTTTCTTCTTAAAAGTAACATAACGTACGAAGAATTTTATGAGTCGTTTTCTTATTTTCACGAAGAGTCAAAAAATTCTGGTATCTTGGTAAATATAAATGATAATGAAATCTTCGATACTTACTGCGCCATTTCAAGATGTGTCGTGCAACATATTGACGAATGGGAAGAAAAGAAAGAAAATATGAAAGGAAGATGGGCAGCTGTTTACAGTGACATGTTAAAAAGTGAATGTGACTTGGGAATTATTACACCATTAATTAGTTTCCTGTTTACTTTACCAGGCTCTAATGCCCCATGTGAGAGAGTTTTTAGTATTATAAAAGATTATTTGAGTGTTGAAAAAAGTAGGTTAAGTGTTGGTACATTAAATCAGGTGATGAAGGTAAAATGTAATTTAAACATGACTTGTGAGGAATTTCACCATAAGATTAAGGATGATGTGCATTTGTTAAATAAGGCTAAGTCTTCAGAAAAATATAACTAATCATTTTTTTATTTTTAGTAATTTTGAAGGTGTATTTTCAGTAGCGGTGAGTGTAATTACTCTTCTATCACCCATTTGAAGAGCCTGAGAACTAACCCTACGTCACACCCGAGCGATTATTGCACACCTGTTCGTTGTACTCTTTTAATATCTAATATTTCTGGTCACCCTACATTAAAACACTGCGGATCATGCTTGTGATTTGGTTACAAGACGACAATGTGGACACAACGTCCACATTAACACGAAGTTACTGTAACAGTTACGATACATGCAACAGTTCGCTAATGAGTACCCGGCTTAACGTAACGGGAATGTTCATCTCATCTCATTGTATTGTATACAATAGACGATAGAAGAGTATTTTTTCTGTTATTCTCAAATATTCTCTATTCTGAATTTGTGCTTATAACGTAATTAGATCGTGATTCGTGTGCGCGTCTTCCGTCAATATTGCTTCATTAGATTGGTGATTTGTTGTTTTTGTAGTGCTTAGTTTTTGTTATAGTTTTCCTTGTTATTATGGCACCCCCAAAATCTAAAGTATGGGCATATTACACAAAAGTGAATGAAACTATGGCAAAGTGTAAGCAATGTTTTAAAACTGTAAAGTTCTGTGGAAACACATCGAATTTGTTTAAACACACAAGCACTCATGGAACTATTATAGAAAAAAAAACACAGAGTACTCCTGGTCCTAATAAAAGGTATGTAATAATAATTAATAATTTATTTTTACGTAACGTAATGAGTACTGACTACTGAAAAGGTACTTTTCAGTTAAAAAGTTTTTCAGAAATTACTTTCACTTTCATTATATCCAGCTTCTGAATTTCGATATTACAGTAATATGTACACGTACACCTCTCGTACAGTCGTACTGTACTGGATAGTTTATTATTGTTATTTATTTTTCAGTTCAAAAAATCCAACAGGAGCGCCTAGAAGAAAACCTGTAGATGAGACCGAACCTGAACTATCACAGCCACAGCCATCAACGTCGAAACAGGCACAACAATTTGATGCTGATTCTGATCGGGTGCATGGACGTCGACAAAAGTTATACCATTCCTACTGCGCACCAGACTTTACAAGAAGCGTTTTCGCGGATTTCCTCTAGTAAATAAATTATTTTAGCATCCTTATTAATACTTATATTTGTTTGAGTTTCTATAAGTTGACGTTTTGTTTCAGAGGGAGGTCCAAAATACAACAAAATCGTTCAAGCATTAATCTTTTTCATCGTCAAGGATATGCGACCTTTCAATATAGTTGAAAGAGAAGGGTTTTTGGCACTTATGAAAGAGTTGCAACCTAATTTTAAAGTTCCTGGGGCAAAATAATTAACAAAGAAGCTTCAAGAAAAATATGAACCTTGTGTGGCTACAGCGAAGTCTAGATTGTCTAAAGTAGACCACATATGTCTTACATTAGATATTTGGACGGAAACCATGAATGAAAGAGGATTTCTAGGTGTGACAGTTCATTTCCAACAAAATGGGGAAATGTGTATGTTGTATCTAGCCACTCGTGCACTAAATGAACGACATACTGCTGAGTATATTTCCGAAACACTTATGAAGATCCTAGGTGATTGGGATATACCATCAAACAAAATTCAAGCAGTGGTGACTGATAATGCCAGTTCCATGATTGCAGCCATAAGAACATCCATCGGCGAAAAGAAACATCTCCCTTGTTTTGCCCATACTTTGAACCTCGTAGTTGAAGAAGCTTTGAAGTTACCCAGTGTCGAGTTCATAAGAATAAGAATGCATGAATGATTGAATTTGAAAAGAAAAGAGGTGGCTGTTAGTAGTATGAAGTGGGATGAGGACATTTCGCCCCCCACAACTCGCCCCCGGACATTTCGCCCCCGGACTTTTTGCCCCTTGTGACACTTCGCCCCCGGACATTTCGCCCCCGGACTTTTCGCTCCTCTGCGACATTTCGCACCTAAAAGTTGATTTAAATTTTGACATATTTGTTTAGATTTCTAGATTAATTTCGATATTGACATTGACCAAAGTAATTAAGCTTAGCGAATTAAATAATAGATTACCTACATAATGCCAATTGCAAAGTAAATTTTATGTGCAATTATGATAATAGCATCTTAATCAACTGACGGTGCTTAAGACCCCATTAATTTCCAATATCATTGGGAATTTATAGGTACACAAGCTGAAGAATGGCATAGGTTTAATGGGTTGATAATGACATCGTAATGATCAGGGCGCGAAATGATTCAGGCATTAACTATAAGATACTCCACCAGGGCCAATTTATCGGTTAGTTTAACACTTGAATCGTTTGAAGTTACACCGATCATGTCGTTTGTTACATCAAGTAGAGATGGTAGGAAATTTATTGATGACAATAATTTTGTGTATGTGTTTTCGAAGAAAAGTGCAAATAAAGAAAACTCTATATGGGTTTGTGAAAAAAGAGGTCTATGTAAAGGTCGCATCTGGACAATAGGTAAGTTCTATGTTTATCCTTAATATACATATTCTCATAAGTAATACATTTTAGCTAACAGAGTAGAAGTTGTCCGTATAGTAACACCTCACAACCATGCTGCAGAAGCAACAAGGGGTCCAGTGTTAAATATTCTGAGTCGTGTGAAAGAGCGAGCGCGTGATACAGAAGAAACTCCTCAGCAAATATTGGCAACGAATCTGCAGAATGTGCATAGGAATATTATGGCGAAATTGCCGAGACAGGACGCCATCAAACGTACAATTCGCCGACAACGCAATCAGCAAGGTCTCCCGGAGTTACCAACAGATCTGGAACACTTGAATATTCCCCTACAATATCGTGTAATTGAAGTAGATGGCTTGGAGCAACAGTTCCTAAAGTACGATTCCCAAGACACTCTGCTACCTGATAGGATATTAATTTTTGCCACAGATGATAATTTAAATATGCTAAACAGAAGTGATAGCTGGTATGGAGATGGAACATTTTCTGTAGCTCCAAATTTATTTTTTCAATTATATACTATCCATGTTGAGCAATATGGAACCGTGACACCTGCCATTTACGCCCTGCTACCAAACAAAACCAAGGAAACTTATCAGAAGTTACTCCAACAATTAAAAAATTTGATACCTGGGCTGTTGCCAACTAGGGTACTGCTTGACTTTGAAGCAGCGGCAATGGGAGCATTTTCCGAAGAATTTGAAGGCATTGCGGTATCCGGGTGTTTTTTCCATTTATGCCAAAATGTATGGCGAAGAGTACAGTCGGAGGGATTACAGGTAATTTACTAATTTTCTTTCTATATTTTTCTTACTTATTTTTCTCTTTTCGCAGATTTTATACCAAGGAAATCATGATTTTGCTCAATGGGTGCGGATGATCCCAGCCATTGCTTTTGTGCCTCCACATCGAGTTTTGGAGGCATTTGATGAGTTAGTGGAGTATGAAAATTTTCCACCAGAGGCCCAACCGATTGTGGATTATTTTGAGGATATCTACATCGGCCGCCGTGCTCGCAGACAGAGACGTCCACCCATTTTTTCTATTGAGATGTGGAACATGTACCAACGTACTTTGGATGGCCGCCATCGAACCAATAACAACATTGAAGGTTGGCATCGAGGTTTCCAAAGTGTGTGTGTGATACTTCACCAGATGTTTTTAAGTTCATTGAATCTCTGAAAAAGCAGCAAACAATTCATGCTTACCAAATTAATCAATTTATAACTGGAGCACCACCACCGCGACCAAATAAACGCTACGCTACTATTTCGGCTCGTATCCATGTAATAGTTAATGACTACGATAATAGAAACATTATAGATTATTTAAGAGGAATTTCCAATAATTTTGCATTTTAGTTTGTAACTTTTTTTAAATTTTCGTGTTAGCTGGTAACTGTTTGAAATAAATCTTTTATAAAGTAATGATCACGTGTGTTTATTATTCGATAAGCTAATATCATAATTCATCATACCTATAGAATACCGTAAGTAAAATATAATATACTAATAGAGACTACAAATATGCCAAACATTAACCATTGGGGGGCGAAGTGTCCCAGGGGGCGAACTGTCTCAGGGGGCGAACTGTCCGGCGGCTAATTGCGGGGGGCGAACTGTCCGGGGGCGAGTTGTGGGGGGCGAAATGTCCTAAAACCGTATGAAGTGAATGTAATTTTTGAAGGATAATAAAAGTCATATTTAGAAAAGTAAAATCTGTTCTAAACGCAACATTATTGTCGATGAGAATAGCTTAACTAATAGAATTCGTTATGTAAATGAAGTACGTACCCATCTAAAGGAAAGGTTTAGGAAAGAATATTTGTGTAATTTATTATTAAGCATTAATTGTAAATAAGTTAGGCTTAGAAGAATCCAACTTAAGTATAATGTCAATTTAACAATAATAGCGTAATGTTTACAACTCGGCCATTTTGTATATCAGCCGTGCCAACTTAAGAACAAGTAAACTTAGGTGTAACACATAAGTAGTAGAAGATATATTACATCCCTCACCTCATAGAAAGCAAAAAAAAACTAAGGAGAGTAGCGAATAACTGGACGGCGGATGCGCTTCTCACGAGCCGACTGAGGCGGAGTAGACTGAGCTGCGAAGCGTGGAGGCGGTCGATCTGACACAGGAGCCCGCGGAGTTTCAGCAATACCCGTCCGCACTGGAGTTGACTGCTCAGGCTGGTCCGGCGGAGATTGAGCAGGACCGGATGCTGCAGGCGTCGCAACAGGAACCGAAATCGCAGGAGTAATAGACGGCGTTACTGCTAGAGTCATTGGCACATCTTGTCCCACCTTCTTGAGTTGGTCCACATGTTTGCGATTTAGTTCGCCATCCACCATCACTGTATAGGAGAGTTCCCCATCTCTTGATATCACGTATCCCAACTTCCATTTACGTAAGGGTTCATCCTTGACTGCGACTTTAGATCCCTCAGGAAGACTGGGTCATGGTATTCGTACGACAATTGAGCGCGTTTCTCAATTGTAGGGGATACACTGGGATTTGTCAGTAAACTTAGCGGCGTATTCACTTCGCGTTTAAGGAACGCCATTGCTGGACTTACGCCCGTAGTAGGATGTGGGCCACGCCGGTATGCTGCTAGGAATGTACGTAATTTCTCTGCAGCATTACCCTCATTGAGGTTGAGCGTACGCAGGCACAGTTTCATTGCTGATACCATCCGCTCTGCAAGTCCATTGGTGGCGCAATGGTAAAGTGCGATAGTCCTATGCTTAATGCCACGTTTCTGTAGAAATTCTGGTATCACGGCACTCACAAATGTAGATTGATTGTCCGTAACTAGGTACGAGGGTAGTCCTATGACGCGAACAAATCGTCCAATACATTTATCACTGTAGACGCAAGCATGTTTGGTACAGTTTTTATCTCAGGCCATTTTGAATGGGCATCAACAATTATGAGATAAGTGTTCTTACCATAAAACGCAAAATCGGCATGTATGCGTTTCCAATGAAGGTGAGCGGCCCTTATGCAGGCTGCATGCGTGACAATTTCGGCACAAATGTTCAATGTCTGCATCCATTTTAGGCCAAAATACATACCCTAGCGCCAACGCCTTCATTTTCGAAATTCCTAGATGTCCCGTATGAAGTTCTTCAAGCACAGCAGGGCGACAGGCACTAGGTATGTAGGTACGCAAGCCCCTCATGACGCAACCCGACTGCAATGAGTAGAGTCCATCTTCATTTTCACCAAGTGTCTCGCCCGAGCGGAGTTTCTGTAGCCACTCACGCCCTTGAATGTCTCGCTGAGTATGCTGCGCAATGGATTGGTGAGTCAGCGGCAGTAGTGAGATGTGGTGAAGCTGTACTAGATCAACTGGATCATCTGAGGTAGGAGCCTGACGTAAATCTGACGAGTGTTGTGGTAAACGACTCAGGAAATCAGCGTTGCCGTGCTCTTCAGATTTGCGATATTTGATGGTGAATGAAAAATCTTGTAGAAAGATTGCGTAGTGTAACAATCTAGTAGCACACAAAGTTGGTAATTTCTTTCTGCGTATGCCGAATATGTGAACAAGTGGGGCATGGTTAGTTATGAGAGTGAATTGCCTGCCCACAAGATAGATATTCAGCTTTTCAACGGCCCATTTGATGGCCAATGATTCCTTATCAATTTGTGAGTATTTCACTTGACAATTGTCCAACTTTCTGTGGATGTATAAAATTAGACGATCGGAACCATCTGGATACTGGTGAGCGAGAACAGCTTCTAAGCCTTCAGGACTGGCATCGCAGCTAAGCACAATCGGAAGCTGTGGGTTGTATGACACTAACACATGGTCCGAAGTTAACTGCTGCTTCAACGTTTGAAATGCTGTAGCACATTCACGTGTCCATTTCCAAGGAACTGCTTGCTTCGTTGCATTGTATAATGGAGCGACTAATGGAGCGACTGTAGAGGCCATACCAGGAACGAATTTTGAATAGAACGACACCATTCCCAGGAACTTCTTCAATTCACTCTCATTTGCAGGTGGTGGCAGCTCTTGAATGGCCTGTAATCCATCTTTAGCAGGACGGATGCCAGCTGCTGATATTTCATGTCCCAGGTATGTGACAGAGTCCACGAAGAAAGAACACTTCTGCAAGTTCAGGCGTAGACCGTTGGCTTGCAAGCGTCGTAAAACTTCTGATAGGCGTGATTTCAGAGTAATGACGTCATTAGCAGACACCACTAAGTCATCGAAATAACCTCCGAGACCCTCTATTCCAGAGATCACTTCTTCAATGAATTTGGTCCATATGACCGGGGCTGAAGCACATCCAAACATCAAGCGTGTGGGACGAAACAAACCTTTATGAGTGTTGATGGTCAGCGCAGCTGCCGACGCTTCATCTACTGGAAGACACCAATATGCCTTTGTAATATCGAGTTTGCAAAATAATCGACCATTAGAGATTTTAGCCAATTGTTCCTCGATTTTCGGCAATGGGTATGACGAAACTTCCAACTGTGGGTTCACTGTACACGAGTAGTCGGCGGTAATTCGCACCGAGTCTTTCTTCACGACAGGTACAATTGGTGTAGCCCACTGACTGTGTTCAACTGGCATTAGAATTCCATCTTTCACCATTCTGTCCAATTCAGTTTCGATCTTGTCCTTTAACGCATATGGCACTGATCGATGTTTCATGAACACTGGTTTAGCATTATCTTTGAATTTGATTGACACTGACTTATGTGCACAACCAATCCCTTCTGCAAAAACATCTTGAAATTCACTTTCTAAGTCTTTCATATACTGTTGACCAGCTTTGACTTGATAAACGTGATTCACAGGGATGTAGATGCCCAACTTGTGCAACCATTCTCCACCCAGAATTGACACTGCTGGATCTTGAACAACGTAGATGTCCAAATGTAACTTTTTATGCTTGTAGCGCACTTTCACGGTCGACATGCCCAACGCTGGTATCATAGCAGAGGTACCGTACGGTTGGAACAGCTTGTCACTTTTTTTGAGATCAGCACGTAAGGTCTGGAACAGACTGACAGGAACAATAGAGTACTCGCACCCTGTATCGAGCTCGAACTCAAGCGGCTTGCCTTGCACGTCAATTGTAGCAGTCCAAGGTGCACCTTCTCCATCAATGTGGTGAATTTCCTCCTTCTTCTGTCTGCATACAGTTGCTACATGACCACAGCTTGTACATTTCAGTTTGGACTTGTCCATTCTGCATTCTGGACTTTTGTGACCCATTTTTCCGCACTGGAAACACGTTGGTTTATCAGATTCAGTCGTCGTAGGTTGCTTGGATTCTTGTGGCTGCTGAGTTTTCACTTTAGTAACTTTATTGACTGTAGATGTCATTTTACTATCAGCTAGCATTTGCATTGAACTTGCTTCTGCTCTCTCTATTGCCACAGCTTTTGCATAAAGCTCTTCTAGTGTAGAGGTGTCAGGCATTGTAAATACCTGATCGAGTATCGATTTCGCACGGATTCCAGCAACGAAAATGTCTTTAAGGACTTCTGCTAGTGTATTAGCATCATATCCGCATGGAATCGCTAACGCTCGTAACGACGTTAAGTAGGTATTCAGGAATGCTTTCTCCTTCCCTTTGTCGACGTGAGCACAGAGCGTGTCTTGAAGGAATGCGCAACGGCGGCGGGCGCATGTGCCCAATGAATGTAGTCTTAATCTGCGCATATGACCGCGTAGCTACTGTCTCCGGAAAGATCAAGTTTTTGAGTAGTTGATACGTTGTAGTGGGTAGTAGAGCCAGAAATGAGGCCTTTTGTCGGGCTTCATTGTAATCGTGTATTGAAGCGAGTCCTTCAAATTGGCTGCAAAAATCTTCAATATTTTCGCCCTCTGTATATCGGGGAAAATTTGGAATACCTTGAGGTCGCTGTAGGGGCTCCTCAGGTTGCAGATTCTGGTTAGGCTGATGTTGATTCTGAGCTAGTGCCGCAATGGCTTCGGCCATGCGAGTCATCGCGAGCTGCATAGCTTCCATTCCTTCCATGGTAACACGGATGCTCGAATGAACACACGAATATACCCATCAACTTCACCGATCGACTGCGCCAGTTGTTGTAAATAAGTTAAGTTTAGATAAAAAATCCAACTTGAGTTTTAATGTCCATATTAACAATAATAGCGTAATGTTTACAACTCGGCCATTTTTGTATATCCCCCGTGCCAACTTAAGAACAAGTAAACTTAGGTATAACACATATATACAGGGTAAGTAGTAGAAGATATATTACATCAGTTATCGCAAAGAAACCATTTTTAAAGAGGTGGGGTTGCGTTGGTCCACAGATCTCATTTTTAACTGATTTGAACCATTCGATCACAACTATAATCCAATGGAGGCAGTTTATTTTGTTTTATTATATTGTTTGGCCGGCAAAAATTAAAAAGTGAAACATTTTTTCCGGGAATCTTTCATTCTCTTATTATTTGTACAATAAATACTATAAAACGTCTATTTGCCTATTTTTTTTTTCAAAAAATTTTCGTTTATTTCCTCGCAAGTCGGAAGTAAATATCGTTCGTTAGACTACTTCCTCTAACTAAACGATCTAGTTCGCTCGACTTTTCCACACGTCCGTCGACGGTAGGACGACGGACAGTGTGTACAAAGGGGCAGGGGCAGAGACGTAATCAACGCGAGCTTATTACTCGCGCTTACTGGGAATACACAGTAAAAAATCTATTATTTACCGCTCAAAAAACGGCTTATTGTTACACGAAGAACATATCTTCGCACCTATGAATCAAACCATCAAGCGTTCGGACCTTAATAAATTGTGCCATAACCGTAGAATGGAATTACATACCTTTAAACATCATACATTTCAAGGAATAATAGATACCTAAATAAGTGCAAGCAAACACTAAAAATTTGGCAACGCTGGGATTTCTGCAATGATATTTATAAACTTCTAAACAAGTAGTTGCCTTGAAATAGCCCCTTAGGCGTAGCGTACGCCAATAAAATTGAGAAAAAGCACTAAAATTTGTTAGGCAACACACAATACATATGCAACACTATTCTCTATACCGTTGGATCTCTTATTATAGTTACTCTTTGCTTTAAGTATATCATGAAGAAGTTTCCAAAGAAATTAAAGGGGCTAAATTTGGTTCCGTCACTCTAGATGAAACTACCAAGGTGTCTCACCAACTCCAGCTTCCAGCCAGTAGACAGATTTTGGAATGTTGTAGATAAATATTAGAAAAGGATCTAGGTAGAGAGGCAATACTTATGTTAAAAGCATAGTGAACGTGGGGTTTGAGATATAGGCGGCCAAGAGTGATCTCAGATCCCGACGGCAACAACCAAGTCGGCGATCCAGATCCGGATTGCATTATTTTATTTTCATATTTTCGCTACCACAATATTAACCTTACAATTACATTATCGCTTTATTCAATTTGCGCACAGCAGCGTTGAGCAAAGCGAGGGCAACAGGCGAAATATACGGTTACGGTAGGTCCGTATCAGAGGCTGCATGTGGCCCTTGTAAAATTAATTTGTGATCAATGATCGAAACAGTATGTTTACGGTGACCGAAACATATTATTTAAAAGTATTATAATGCACATTTTATATCTAGGTATATTCTATATAAAACAAGCGGCCGCATCAAAAGCAAGCCTTTAATCATGATAGCAGAATAGCTAGATAAAGTTACCAGCAGATTCGCCAATTAAACAAGTTGTCTTTGTAGGTACCGTCTTTTTTTCAAATTGCGAGAGAGTACCTATACCTAGCGTTATCGGTTTAAAATAAGTCGGTAGCGTGCTAAAATTGTAGGATGAGTGTTGCAAATCATATTTGCGTTTATGCAAATTGCTACATCAGCAATAAACATAGTGATGGGATAAGTTTCTTTAAATTTCCCATAACAGACTAAACTAGGACCAAGGTGTGGCAACGTAACTGCGGGAACATTAAGATTTTTGAAATGGACATCCAAGGGTTGAAACATAAATTAATAACACTTTCTAACAGAACATATGTACAAAAGTGGACGACGTAAGTTGCTGAGGAAAAATGCTTAAAGGTAAGGTAAACGTATATAACAGATTCCGTGTAGCTTTGCGGCTGAAGTACTTATTAGGAATTCCTACTAGAAATGGCTGAGCTCATTATCCCTTGAGGAAAATTATTAGAAATGGTCATCATGTCGGACGCAGCGTAGGGATTAAAAATCGTGTTTGCGAATGTGAACTGCTCTTAATTAGGTATCTGATCCAATAATTATGATAAGGGACTGATATTTTGCAGGTATACAATTGCATGAAAATAGAATGACTCATTTTGTTTACGTGTGTTACAACGGTTTTCGATAGTTGCAATTGGAGTTACGCTAAAGACTAATTTCGTTGGAGAGGGCGGCTGGGCGAAAATACTTAATACTTGTAAATTGTAAAGAAGGAAAGCGCCGTCGAAATTGTCGATGGCGTTAGCTATCGGTGTTGCAAAACGTGGACTCGGAGGGGCAGAGACGCGATGTGCGATAGAGAAGGGACTACCTTAGTAAAAGATCGGAAAGGATGACCGCTTTTCATATAGGCATTACCACTCTACCTAGATCCTTCACTCAACGCTTATACTCTAAATCTAAACAACTGGAATAATATGGAAACAAAGATTTGTAACTACTAAAATTATGGGAGCAATTTGGCACTACGTTCTACGAGCCGCCACTGGTTCAGTCATAGAGTAAATACAATTTGTATTTATTCTATGATTCAGTGCATGGTCTGTGATCTTTGGTGTGTGGTTCAGTAGAGTTGTAGTTTGTATGTTATTTAGATTTTGAATTTGTTTATTATGGCAGATGAAATAGAGATAAAGTAGGTATTACAGTACTAGTACAAATCTAAAGGTTGATGTTTTATTTTAGTCAATCGCAGAATCTTATACCAATTGAAAAAACAAATGAACTTGAAACAATTGAAGAAAAGTCTTCAGATGTGGACAATGAGCTAATGCTTCAGTTAAAAATCAATGAAACTGAAAAGAGGGAGACAAAATTATTAGAATCTCAATTAAATTGTTATTGGTAAGTATTGTTTTACTGTTTTAAACAATATAACCTCAAAATGTTTTAGCGGGAAAGATCGAAATTTAAACATTGTGGAACTGTTATGTGCAAATTGTAATAGATGGTTTCATGAATCTTGCATTAGCTACCAACTGGGAAAACTAGTTCCATTTTTATCCAATTATATATTTCTGTGTAAAAATTGTTCCCCAACCGGACTAGAAAGTTTCAAAAAAAGTCAAGCTCGTAAGGGAAAATTCGTATGGTGATTTAGATTTATCTGGGATCATTTTAGAAATACAACAAATGTGTGTAACAGCAATCGCTAATCTACAACAAATTAGTTCAAAAGAGGGTCTAAATCGCATCATGTTTAGTAAAGACAAAGAAATCATACCGTACATGGAGTATCATTGGGAAGCATTGACAACGACGGCTCGGAGAGTGACTCAGTCATGGCATTCTACAGTTCACAGGGCTCTTGTTAAAGATATACACATTTTGTTTGTATTCGAGGAAAGTATGACTGATGGACAAATGTATGGTTTATTATGCAATAATTTGACTCAAATAAGGCCAAATTATGAAGCAATGATTAGGGGAGGCACTCTTCGAGTTACCGACATGGGAATTCAACATGGTATGACATTTTCAACAGCTTGATATGATTTGGTGAATATTTGTAAGTTAGGCAGTTGTTTTAAAAACAGTTGTTTAAACTGATTGTTTATAAACAGATCAAAATACTAATTACCTTCAAAGTAAAGATAAAAATGATTAGAGCAGGTAATTGATTTGATAAAAACAGACTATATTTGATAAGATAGCAATCGAATCGTTTCTGTAACTATAATCCATGTTTTCAGTGCCGGTCGTTAGCGGAGTCAAAAGCAGAAATGCGAAAAGGAAATTTCCAAATGAATTTGGACAGTTGGGTAAAAAAGGAAGGCAGGTCGATCTTAGTGCTTTAAAGTTACCTGCACACGGATATCCTTTAGATCATCCGTTTAACAAAGATGGATATCGGTACTTGTTAGCGGAACCAGACCCACATGCACCATACCGTCAGGTAAATATGAATTCATTTGTGGGTACTACAGTGTGATTTAGGAAAAAAATTCGGTTAAAAAACTATCCTGTATTTTGATATGTTATTTCGTAAGTATTGACGTAGGCATTTAGTGATATTATTCAGGTTTTGTGTATCAGATTCCATTTCTCCTCAAATGTGGTTTAATCAAATCAGTTCAAACGTGGCATACAAGTGTTTATTGCATATACTTAGTTATGAAACAGCAATGAAACAATCTCTGTAAGATATTTAGCACAAGGCAGATTTACCTACAGTTTAATACTAATTTAATCCTAAAATGAAGATCTGACAGACGCATCTCATAGTTGTGTCATCATTTCCTACATCTTAATGTTAAAAAGTAAAATTAACGTGTTTATAAAGTTGCTGTTGTAATAGATTTTTCCTCTCACAAATACACAACAAACGCAGTCTTTTTGAAGGTTGTACAGGGTGGTCCATTCTTATGGAAAAACACCGTTTATTTTAAAAGATATAAAAAATCAATTTTAAAGAGAAAATAACAGGCGCAAACAGAATTTATCTATTTCTAATCGTTTGGCCGCTAGGGTGCGTATCGCGAATTTAATCGATTACCTCTAGTTTTGAATGTAACCAATGGGAGTAAAGTCAACTGATAACGTGATACGCAAATGCGTTCACCAGTTGTTCATATCCAACTAGATTTGTGTTATGACATTCAAATCTGAAGGAAACATGGCAGCCGTTGCGCTCTATTTGAGTATAAAGTTCCTAGATTACTAAAGTAACGCAAATGGCAACCATTGTGGCTTCGTTCGAGAACCGTGAAATTTGAAATTGAACAACAGTTGGAAAGTATGCAGCTGCTATCCCTCCAGCCCGGTATTTCACTAGTAAAGGAAAATAAAACAAGGAAGATTTTTTAATACAAATTTTACAAGGCAATAAACATAAATTATTTCAACTTTTCAACCAAATTTTCAATACTACGACTACTTTTGAATTCCTTATTTTTGTTTGCAATGATTTGTGTGTGTGTGTTGAGTGAAAAATGAAGCCTACATTCAAAAAAGAAAAACATTTCTATAGAAGATTCGACCCAAGTACATACAGGGTGTAGAAAAACGATTTACGCACCATAGGGATTTCAATGCTAATTTGTTATATCGAAATATTTCTCCCCTAATTAATTTAGAACAAAGTTGTAAACAGGTTTGTTGTAGCTTGCGTTTGCTCATGACTCATTTATTATATTTCACTTTGGGAAACCGTAGTAATTAAATATGCCAAACAGTGCGCGGTGGATGTTGTGGATTGGGGAGGTTGTGGGGGGGTGGCTAACTGGGTGTTGTCCAACCCGAAAGGGTACGGCCACAGCTTCACCACTGAAATATCTGCATTAGAGGGAACTCTGCTTCCTGATGTTGGCTTCTCCCCCGGGCGTTCCATTAGCTTCTCATTCCTCCTTTGCGCTCGTTTTCTTCTTTCCTCTTTCTCCCTTTCTTATTGTGGTCTTCTCCCTGCCTCTCTTTCTGTCTCCTCTTCCTCCTCTTGGCTGCGAAATGTTCGACGACCCCGTAGGGTCAAACCAAGGAGCTCGGCCGGTTTTTTAGATCCGCTGTATAGGTTTATGGTTATTTACTCCTTGGTACAGAACTAAAATGCTTGGATCAGAGTGACCGTAGAAATTTATAACTAACTGAAATGTCGGCTTCTAGCAGCAGACTAAATGTCGGTCTGTCAAGGACTTCCGGCTATTTGCCTGCCGACAGACCGAGCTAGTTGTGCAGCTGACGTCAAGAGCTTTAATTTGGAACCACATATGACCTGCTTTTCTTAAAAGTAATGATTTCTTATGAAACATACAAATAAACAATTGAATTTGTTTACCTTCCGGCTAATTGCGGTCCGACAGACCAAGTGTATGGTCACACTCAATACTTGTTCATGTATACGTTTTGTGCTGCTATTTGAATGGTAATGGTTTGCGTCGCGGGCTCTTAGAATATATGGTGTCTTTTTGGGATGCTATTACTAGATCAATTAACGTCATAGCGTGTTGCGTAATATGAGTAGGTTCCTTTATAATTTGCACCAAGTCCATATTATCCAATATTGACAATAGATATATCTGTATTAGCAATATTTTTAGAGCTTTTGTCATAAAATACTTTTGAAAAATTCCAAAATTAATCCAGTTTCAATATTTCGTATTTATATTTTTAATTCTAGGAGTTTGACGAAAGCAACGATTGGGCAGGTAAACCAATCCCGGGATGGCTATATCGAATATTGGTACCAAGCACGGTTTTGTTGGCTCTCCACGACAGAGCTCCACAATTAAAGATATCAGAAGATAGGTTGGCTGTTACTGGCGAAAAGGGCTATTGCATGGTCAGAGCAACTCACTGTTAGGTTTGCATGGTTCGTTTACTTGCAGCGATTGTAATGTTGGAATTTTAGGGGTTAATCGTGGCAGTTGGTATTGGGAAGCGACCATTGAGGAAATGCCGGAAGGTTCAGCCGTTAGATTGGGTTGGGGGCAGGACTACGCCAATTTGCAGGCCCCTTTGGGATATGATAAATTTGGATACTCCTGGCGATCAAAAAAAGGTACTAAATTCCATGAATCTGGAGGTAAACGTTTCTCTAATGGATATGGAGAAGGAGATACTCTCGGTTTTTTAATTATTCTCCCTGAAAGGCCCATTACAAAGCTAATTCCAAATACGTATAAAGACAGGGTATGTATTTCCTGTTTATATACAAATATCATTTATCTTTTTACAGCCTTTAGTTAAATTTAAAAGTCATTTGTATTATGAAGATAAGGACAACGTCTCGGAGTGTTTAAAAAACTTGAAACCCTTGAGTGGAAGTAGGGTCATTTTCTTTAAGAATGGTGATTATCAAGGCACCGCTTTTACGGACATTTACAGTGGCTGCTATTACCCAGCCGTTTCTATACACAAAAGTGCGACAGTATCCGTAAACTTTGGGCCAAACTTTAAGCATTTGCCAATGAATACAGAACTTGAATTTCGAGGGGTATGTTTGTCATGTATCTAGTTAAAGGTCACTGTTAACTCACTAATTCGTAGATGAACCAAAGAGCAGAGGAAGCAATCTGTGAGCATACTTTTGCTGACATGATCTACTTAACGGAAAATGAAGGCAAATTAAGATTAGATAGTTTTGTTATGTGACAATAATGTAACTTTTCTGTTGTTTTGTTATTTTTTGCCAATTGTAATTCTACAATTTTTAAATAGTTATTAAGGTAATTATGATTTTGTGTATTAGCATGTATTAGAGTAGATGAAATAAAGTTATGGTAATATTATTTTGAACGTAAACACGCTAGAAATTGATAATTAAGTATTAGTTCCATTGTACAATAGCATACAATATTAATGTTTCTGTTTTAGATACCTCTAGTATAGATAGATAATAATGCTGACATAATAAACGGTTTGTATTATCTTTATCTATTGCGATAGAACAGAATGTTTATTCAGAAATATCTCTGTGAACCCCCCCTTAGTACCACTAGGTATGTAGGGTGTCTGGATGGTGCAGCAACGGCTCTTCTGAAGTAGGTTTATTCTCAAGTTAACTCCATTCTTAACGTTAATCTTTCTTGGCTGTGGGGAAGACACACCAGCAGCTTACTTTACCCACAGATAAGAAGTCACTTTAAAACGCATACCCCGCAAGATGATGTCATATAACTGCCGTGTTACTGAAAATCATGCAGGGTACATTCTGATTCTACTAGCCAAGGAGTCTGTAATATGCTTTTTTGCGATCACAATTTTCATTATTAACACGTATAATAAAAAATTATTACCCTTCTTGTCTAAGTTATTAACCATCAAAACAAGGTTGAAACTTAAGATAGTTAACAGCTTACTTTGGAGTAGTAGGTGCATACTTTTTGAGATACTTAATACCTTCGCAACTACATGAGAAATTAATTGCCCACATATCTGACAAAATTTTATAATAAATGATTAATGTGGTTAAAACATATACAGGGTGTTTATTAAACATACGACAAAAATTTAAAGGGCTATTCTTTGGACTGTTGTAATGTAAACGTAAGCATGATACTGTATCATGCATTGTAAGGATATTTTATCATTCGATGATTTTTGATAGGGCGCTTTGTTTCGAAGATACGGGGCGAAAAAGAATTTCGACAATAACAATTTATTGCCAAATTACATGGAATGTTGTGACAGGTCCATTTTTACTTTATTTTTGTATTGTATTATTTACTTTGATTTTTAGGTTAGGAATTTGTTTATTTGATTTTGAATTTCATATCATGGCGTACTCATTTCATTAAATCTCTTCTTTTGATTTCTTCGATTTTTGCGCTTTTCTTACGATTGTATCTTCCTTTTCACGCTCTAAACGTTTCTTCTTTCATTACTGTTTTCACTATTCTAAGCTTAATGTGTAATACATTTTATTCAATGTTATGTTACGCCTCTGATTCGTTTTCAGGGCCATCTGTTGGTATTTCGTTTAAACTATTGCTATTCATTCCACAGAGTTGTATATAAGTAAATCTTTCCCGCTCTTTTCAAAAATCTATTCTCCTTTTCCCGCTAACTTTTTATGTTCCCGCGTTCGGCTGAAGTGAAGTGATGTACTCGGCCTACCTATTACCTGAGTGTAAAGAATAGAAACTATGCTACTACTTACGGTAAACGTCCCCAAAAAAATTGTTGTTATGAAGGAAACATAATTAGAAATACGGTATGAGTGGTATTTTGTACCTCAGTACAATGCAAACGTCATACATGATTTTTAAAGAGGTATATACAGTAGTCAACTTGACTATTCTCCCTACTTTTCGACCCTGTTTCAAACCTTTGCACACTAAACTGTTGACGACACACCGCGACTAAATATTTACAGTGTAAGCGGTAAATCCTAAACGAATATATTTATTTTTAATCAAAACGTATGCGAGACGTATGTAAAAGCCGGGAAACTAAATAATTTGGCGTTTTACGTGAAGTCGGTGTAGTGGATTTGGTTTTTCGATGTTGGCGCCAGAGATCCCCAGCCGATATCTTGATTCATGTTTACTTTCATAAGGAGGCTACTTAACCTAAAAAAATATTAATAGAGTGGCACCCAAAAGATGAAGCAGTGGTCGACAAACGACATTAACTACATCTACAAGAGCGTGCGCAAACACACTGGGTAAGTAAAAAAGTGGTTGGAGAAAAAATTTTATGTTTCATTCGTACGAAAAATGCGTTTCCCTTCCTTGTCCCGGAAAGGTGCATTTTTCGTACTTATGAAACAAATAACTATTTTGTGCAATTGGACGCGAAACAACAACTTCGCGTTCGCCATGGCAGCCGCGAAATTCACTTTCGCGGCCGCTGTCATAGCGACGGCCGTTAAAGTAAGACAATTGTCACATATATTTTGACAATCAGCATGTAGGTAATTACAAATCTTTTGGATAAAAGTTATTTTAAAAAAACTGTTGACAATTTTGTTCCTTACCTCATTCAAGAATTGCAATTGAACTTTTTTTTCGAATTTTCAAAAACTAATTCCAGATTCGTCATTTTCATGTTCAAAAACCCCAGATACCAAATTTCGTCGAAATCAGAGTTTTTTTCGCGCCCCCAAGTAGGAGTGCGCCCTTTCGTGGTAGGAATTTTGAAATTTTTTTTTCAAAATCGGATAGGGCATACCCGAACACCTATTCAAAGAGGTGTCACCCATTTTTGTAACTCTTAATGGTTGCTGAAAAAAAAATGAAAGAAGAAATCCAGATTTGACCTCTTCTTTGGAGGTGGCTCTATGTTGGTCCTTCGGTTTATTTGGAAAAAGTGCTTGTCTTGATCCCCTCTATCACCCAATTTTTTTTACATGCGGTGATGTTCTTACCGTCTATATCATGGATAAACGAGTGAACACACCTATCGCCAACATTGAAAGAGGGAAATACTCTTCTGTCCTTAGATGTGGAATAGGCGCTAATGCGCTTGCCTGTTATTATGTAGTGTTATTCATACGCGGCTATCCATATACTTCTTTTATATACAGGGTGTTTATTAAACATGCGGCAAAAATGTAAAGGGCTATTACTTGGATGATTCTATAAGTTCGATGATTTTTGATAGGGCGCTTATTTGATTTGATTTGAGAAATCGGATAATTGGTAGGTGTAACGCAATCAGAATCGATCCTGGTGTTTTTGAAAGAGTACGTGAGTCAGTGAGGAGAAGATTCGATTCTTGCATCCGAGCGGGGGGTAGTCATTTTGAACAGTTCATGTAGATTAAGAAACATTGTGACGAAGAAAATTTAGAAGAAAAGAAAGAATCCAGCATTACGGCTCCAGCTGCTCTCGGTGGTATTGGTGGTTCGACGATACTGCTCGGAGAATTTAGGCGCCACTAATTTTCGTTAAATTCAGCCGTACAGGAAAAACTAGAAACCTGCTCCTGGTGATCTGGAAATGCAAGACGAATAACGAGGAGAAAATAGAGGAAAGTAGCAAAATAGGTATATTATTTATTGTACGGCGAATGATGGTGAATGAGAAATGGCCGTGGAACAGTAACAGAGAATTAAGCAATAAAATCACGGAACGAGATCTCGTCTCGCAGTAAGACACAAAATTTGACTAAAAGTTAGTTAAACGGATGGCAAAGATGACTGAATTAATGTAATGGTTTTTTTTTTAAAATAAACTTAACGGGCAATCATAAATGAATAAAGGTTGGAGGTTATGCTTAGCTATTGTTCCTGGCTCCTGAAGTTGTCCAGCGGTTGTTCGACAGACTCTGTGAGTAGACCAGTGGCTCAATATGGGGAAAATAAGGATAGAGAGGAGGGTAGAAGGGATCAAATGGAAAAGAAATTTGAGGGGTATCGATAGAAGACTGAAGACGGACGACTGAAGACTGAAGACGAAGAATTCGAAGCATTATGGTGCAGGTATAACAAATAAGAAGTAAAAATACAAGGCCGAGATGGTGTGGGCCTTAAACGTAGAGACAATATGATATTTTGTGTGCTTAATTAAATTTGGTGTTTTTAAAACCTGTTATAACTGTTCGTATACCTCAACTACAACTATAACTTTAAAATAAGATATTACAGCAAAATAAAGTTAATATTAAGCGTACAGTTCGTATTGTTACTTACCTATATACTCCTGAAATAAAGTCTAAAGTGTTAGAAGCGTTATACTTTGAAACTGTAACATTTTGATTTTCCTTAGAACAAACTGACAGGTACACTTGAAGTCCTTGTAACATTTTTCGTACTGCCGCTTCGATTTTTCAGGTACTAACTCATAAGTGCAATACAGCAGAATTCGCAACAAGTTTTATTTCCGGAGGAGTTCCGGATATCAAAGAATCACTTTCGGAGTCACACATTTTGACTTTTTTTTCACGAAAAGTTATTCATTGTTTATCTCATTTCCATGGTAAAATGAAAACTGGCCGTCTTTCTATTTGCGACGAAAATTATTATTTTTGAAATCTCATTTTTATTTATTGACGATTCTGCCAATCTTCTTTTCGGTACGTTAAAGAATGACTTCGCGGCCTAAGTATACAAATATAACTATTCAAACAAAAGTTATAGGTACTCATTTGAAGATCGGGTCTTCGGGTTACAAAGTGTCCCCCGCTTACTAGTGAGTGATCTAATATCGCATGTAGTTTGAAAATGTCGCAAATAACAAAACAATGACCAAGGTTAGTAGACGGTGTTGGACTTGTAAACAGTATAAAATTTATACTGGAAATAGCGGCATATTGAATTATAGCGGTATCATTTGCATAATCTGCAACTTCACAATCTTTTATGATAAACGAAACCACAGAGTTGTATATAAGTACACTTTATTCCGTATAACTTCCGTTGCACGTCATCATTTTCTGTGACGTAATTACTATGCAATAATGCCAAATCTAGTTTTGAGCGATTTAGGTTATGTCACTTGTCAACAAGACAGTGCCTTCTTTGTGTGAACAATCCACACCTTAAATAAAATAAAAATAATTTTTATTATTCATTTCGTTAATTGGAACCACAATATACATACAATATACCTTAATAACTTATGAACTGTACAAATGTAGCATCTCTTTTACAGAGAAAGTACTAAATATAAAATTTTACAGGTAATGTGATGTGATGGATGATATTCAAATTAATCAGAATCATCGGAACTGCTTTCGTGTTCAAAGTTTATAGTAGCAACGTTTTCAAGATCTAATTGCTTTTCTCTTTCGTACCACTCGTGTATTACAGTTTCCGGATCCTTAACTGAATTGCGCCACGTTTCGGAAGTTATCGATTGTAGCGATTCTTGTCACATGTTTATGCAATTTTCAATGCTTCGTCCATCTCTACCAATGTGTCGATTGTAGTAATTTTTCGCTATGCCCCAAATATGTTCGATAGGATTAAAAACGCGATGATAGGGTGGTAATCGTAAAACGAAGTAACCGTATAGCTCGGCTAAGTGGTCAATGCGTTATGCTGTACATTTTAGCTGATTTATTCCTAAAAGTATCAACAAGATTTATATAACATCAAATAATTTGCGAACGTACTTACTGTGCAACCTTTTCAACAGTTCGGCTGTAAAATCATTTTCGGAGAACTGCACATTATGATCACCTAACCACACTTTAATGATGTCTGTTTTCCCGTTATCGAACACAATTACTGACGGGTTATCTAAATTCTTCAGTAATTTCTCTTCAAACCAATGCACAGCGAGAGACGTAGAAGATAATCAAAATCAAATCAAACGAAAAGTAAACCAAAAGCAACCTGTCAAATTTACAAAATTAAACGCGACAACATAGCGAAATGCTACCAATTGTTACGGCTAAAATAAACTACATGCTTAATGTGTTGCCTAATAAACGAAAGTAAGTTTACGTTGGTACGTCGTTTTCTTCAGGTAATGACGTGCAACGGAAGATATACTGAATAGACCGTATATACAACTCTGTGAACGAAACGAGTATACTTAACCTTAAACTTTTTTAATCTGTCTGTAATCAACAAAGTTAATTTTTGAATTCCCTTGTTTGCTTTAAACGTGATTCGTTGGTTTCGTCTATACATATTCACTGTGTATGCAAATATAATCAGAGTAAGTTTTTTATTATTTGAATAAAATTGGCTATTATATTTTTTTATTGAGAGAATGATGTTTTAATTCTGGTAGGGGGTGAGGGAATGATGTGCCTAACCTTGTTCGTTTTTATTGGCATAGTAGGTTTTTATAAGTCATGATACTGATAAGCGGTTTGCTAATCAGCCCTAATTAACCAAGATTTCAAAAACTTTGTCCATTATTTAAATGTAAGCATCTTTTATACCTACCTATAGTTTAGTAAGGAACATAATAACCATTTTTTTTTAATTTCTGCTCACTTTTGTTGCAGATCATTTTGTGAATATGGCTAATCGGTTAGATATTGTGCTGTTTGGAGCATCTGGATTCACCGGAAAGCATTGTATAGAATCTATAGATAAATTTAGCTCACTAGGTGGCAGTAATGTTAAATGGGGAATTGCCGGTAGATCCGAGTACAAACTGAAACAATGCCTTTTAGACTATCAGAATAAGAGTGGTTAGTAAGTTTTATTATTAGATACCTATATTTTATATTCTTTCAAATTTATATAATTTACATACCTAGATGGGAGTTCTCAATTCTGCAACGAGGCCTTGATAAATTGCTTAGTCTGTCGCTGGCTGTGGGATGCATGCTCCAATTTTTATGTGCTACAATATTTTTATAATTTTGTTTTATTGCCATTTATTTTATAGTGGGCAGAGCGATAGCTAATAAGTAGCTACTCTTCTCACTCAACCCACTATACAATTACAAACGGCCATGCCTTATCTGGGATTCAAACCCAGGCTCTGGACCTTTTGGCATAAGTTTGGCACCTAGTTTTACCAGCTCATCTGCCTTTATGTTGTCCGCAAAATCTCAGTTCTCTGGAACCCACCATAAAGTAACACTGGTTTAATCGCCAGCTGCTTTATAAGACACGAACTTAAAATACTTTCGCTAAACTCGTTCCAAAGCATCTATATACAGGGTGGTGCCTAGCGCAACGCAGCATAGGGATTTCAATGTTAATTTCTTTATAGTCAATTACTAGCACTCCCCTAATTATTTTAGAGCAAAAGTCTAAATAAGTTTTTTTTTTTAGAGAAAAAAATACTGCATCTGTTCATACTTTTAGTTATAATTTTCCATTTTTCAAAACCGTAGAAATTGACAAAATAAAAAATTACATTTTTATAAATCAGTGATGCTTTGGAATCTTTTAACAAACTACAAGCGCATCGCATGTAAGTTATCGTTGTTTGACGTCGAACGATTTTCATATTTAATTCTGTTACAACTATCCGATGCAAGAAAAAGCGGCAATTGGGTAATGTTTTTTTAGAGAATGTGATGCTGCATCAGATACTATTTGTTTATCAGTGAGAATCAGAGTACCTACATAATCGAAGAAAAAAAACTGATTTGAAGCAAATTTGTTCCTAAACTTATATTCGGATTTTCCGCTACTGCAGCCAAATTTAATAAACGTCAAAGGCAAATAATGAAACGTGATTGCTGTTTTTTTAGGTAATTCCAAGGCATATTTGATATATTGTAAAATGAAACTTTTTATTTTGTCGATTTCTACGGTTTTGAAAAACGGAAAATTATGAGTAATAGCGTGAACAGATTCAGTATTTTTTATTATACCTGAATCACAATCTCCGGTTTAAACACTCAAATGCGTGCGAAAAAAGGCCTTTAAAACACACGTGCTTTAAAGTTGCTAAGTAACGATACTTCAAGTATGACTTTTGAAACTGTCATCTAGGTGAAATAAAAAATCTTCCTACGTCGCTTTCTGTAAATGCAGAACATTTCTTTGGCTTGTATGTACCTATCCTTTGGTTGAAGCTTTTACAAACGCGGGTAATTTAGGGTATGCTTCCAAATCTGTTCCACTTTTTAGTCCCAGCAATAAGTGAAGTTTTGAATGAATGCATCAAAAGATAGAAGATTTAAATACCTTTGACATTTCCTTCATATATGCCAGCATTATCGATATATTTAAGACTTTATTCGTAAGTAACTTCCTGTTCATCCATGGAAACAACTTTTCATATGCTTGATAATAGCGAGGATAATAGGCTTTACTGGATTGAGATTTTACACCTACCAACGTTTGTTTAGATTTTACAACAAGCGATTTAATGGACGGTGTATTATCTTTTTCAACGGAAATCGTTTTATTCACAAAGACGACAATTTTTATAAGCAAACGTCAAGTGACATTTCCATGGTAATTGTGAAATTACGAACACCCAGCCCACTTAATTAGACATGTATTCGAGTATAACGTCAATATGATTTCATTGAATTTCCTATTTTTAAATTATACTGCAGGTATAATAAAAAATACTATAAGATACACGTGTATAAATTGATCTTTAAAGCACTTGCAACGTTAAAGGCACTCCGCTTTGCGTCGTGCCCTTAAACTCGTTGCGCGTGCTTTAAAGACTTGATTATACACTTGTATCTTAATATACTATTTTTCTCTAAAAAAAACTTATTTAGACTTTTGCTCTAAAACAATTAGGGGAGCTAGTAATTGACTATAAAGAAATTACCATTGAAATCCCTATGCTGCGTCGCGCTAGGCACCACCCGGTATAATGTATTTATTGCACGTAGTCTCTAAAATTAAGGATGCATATTCTAGATCTTAATTATCTTAAGATCATCTGCATACCTACATAAATTTTTTTGATCATAGTAGCATCCAGGAAATTATTCACAAACAAACAAATATACTTCAGTTGTTTGATAAATACACAGTATGTAAAACAGTTAAGGTCTCTAAAACACCTGCCCTGCTTACTGATAATATTAAATTTATGATCTCTCTCAGAGATAAAGCCTTAACTAGGTTTAAAAGAACAAAAAAAAGGCAAGTCACTGGGAATACTACAAACTGTTGCGCAATTACGTTAGTACTGCTGTTAGATCGGATCGATATCGATATCATTGTAATGATCGGACCAATTTTACATCTAATGTATGGAAAAAGATTAAACTTATCGGTTGAACGAAATTGAAAAAAAGATTGGGCAATGCTAAGTTTCTTATTTACAAGAACCTTCTCTTATTTTCCTTTGTTCACATAAATAGTCCATCATATTCGGGAAGTACTGATCAATTTTTGGAAAATGCGCTAAAGTTACTCGCCTCTGAACCCTTTTTTCATTTTTTACGTAGGTGTTGGAGAAGAACATGTGTAAAAATAAAGAACATCGACGAACGAAATTTATTTTATGAGAAAGAATATAGGCGAATTTCATAACATATAGAGCTTTTGATTACATTGCAGAGGTCATTCAGACAAAGTTTCTTCTAACCTAATTACCTAGCATAAAATTTGTTGGCCATTTAACTTAAAAACTAATTTACAGAATAGGTTTCATATTTATTTACAAGACAATATTATTTTCAAGTAGCATATATTAGTTTGTTGTTTCCGAATTCTGATGAGGCGATTTAGCGATCGCTCATCTCATCGCCGACGTAGGACACGTTTTTAACAACGATGTGTGGCACACAATACAAAAGTTGGAAACTCTTGGTTCAACAAAATGGTGCACTCGCGCACATTGCCATATTTGTGCGAAAATCCTTATCGATATATTTTCCAGTTTCTAGGAAATTTGTCCGGTAGGTAATTCTCGCACAAATATGGCGTTGTGCGGAAGTGCATATCATTCTGTTGAACCAAAGAGTTTCCAATTTTTTGTGTGTGCTGTATATCGTTGTATTCCTATTAAAAAACGGTAGGTACTCAATATAATATGTACTTTTTTACGGGCGATATGAAACAAGTTAAAAAGTCATTACTCATTATGCAAACATAAATGACGAGAGCGTATTTTCCTCCTAATAATATTAATGCTAGGACCAAGAAAAAATACCTTACCCCATTCTCTTTCAAACGAGCCGCCTATCGTCGAAGTCGATACAGTCTAATGAAAAATAGTGGAGGGTATACAAATATCGAGGGGTTAATCACTGTGTGCAATAGGTGGGCGGGTAGTAATGCAATGTTTGTGCAATGTGTGCAATGCGTGCAATATTTGTGCAATGTGTGCAATGTCTATGCAATGCGTGCAATACTTGTGCAATGTGGGCAATACTTGTGCAATGTGTGCAATATTTGTGCAATGCGTGCAATATTTGTGCAATACGTATAATAATACCTCGTAAAATACAATATGAGCTTTACTGCTCGGAGTAGGCGCAATATGCAGCCGCCTCGGCGCCCACAATTAGGAACCTAACCGGTATAAAACGAAGTATGAAACAAATGCAACGGTGGTTTTTGTCTTTCGAGTGAGTAATATTTATAACCGCGCTGTGCGGTGTTGGGTGCGAAGTGTTATAGATCGCGGTATACAGTGTGTCCCAGATCGGGTGGGATTGCATGGATAACTTTGTTATTATTAAGGATAGAGAATTGGTTAAATGGGCAATGTTTTGTATTTTTAGATGCTTAATTAAAATTTCCTTTTGGAAATTCAAAATGTCGCATAGGTTCGACGTAAATTCAAAAAAACTAAAATTGGTCATTTCCTTGAATGTCTTATATCATCGAAAGTATAAGAGATATAAAAAAAAGTTTTATATAAAAGTTACTGTCTTTGATACGTTTAATTTAGAATTGAGGTAAAAAAAAAATTCAAGATGGCTACTTTTGAGGAACATTTAACAACTTCCTAAAGTTAAATAGGCGCCATATGGGATTTTTAGATTACTTGATAGATTTTTTAATTCTCTTTTCAACGAGCCATCATAACATAATATTGAAAATAAGATACCAGTTATATCAACGGTTTTTATATTTTAATCTCGATTTTAATTAAGTAGGCTGTGATGAATTAAAAACCAGGTGTCAAATTCTTGACAGAGTAGCTTCCTAGCTGAAACCAAAAATTGCCAACATACAGGGTGATTCCTATAGTACCTGCCACCGTTTGGGAGCGTATAGGGGGTGCCTAGGGGAGTATTTTGATATAGGACACTTGGGGTCGGAAATCTAAAATAAGGGCGCCAGAACCAAATTTTTCTTCTGGAATTTCACGCCTGTATGTAGGCAACCCAACCGACCGACGTTTCGCGCGGAGCGATGCAGAGCGAGTTAGCGCGAGGAAGCGACATGGGAGGGAAGGAGGGAAAACGACAGTCAAAAGCAATAACGTTTACAAGTGTTCAACGTGGCCACCGTTGTTCTCAATGCACTTCCTACATCTAGCCAACTATTATTATACTATTGCCATAGTGTTTATTCACTTGATACGCGTCGTTGCAGACGGGATTTCGTGGGTTTAAACAAAATTCTGATCAAGTGTCAGCCACACATCGCCGCCTGAGATCGCTCCGTGTGCACCGCCGGCCGGTTGGGTTGCCTACCTACAGGCGCGAAATTCCAGAAGGTAATTTGGCTCTGGCACCCTTATTTTAGATTTCCGACCCCAAGTGTCCTATATCAAAATACTCCCCTACGCACCACCTACACGCTCCCAAACGGTGGCAGGTACTATAGGAATCACCCTGTATGTACGCACTTACAGACGGGAAAAATTTATTCTTTAAAAGTTGCTTAAAATGTTCTAAAACGTCAACATTTGATGAAATTTCGCATTGTACCTAGCTCATGCTATGAAGAGAAAACCGTCAATTCGTGGAATTGTATGCACGCATGCATTTTGTTTGCTTTTATTAGAGGGACCTACCATCCAAATTTCGTTAAAATTGCTCCATAATTAAGTAAGTTGGATGTTGCACATGCGCAACACTATTTTTTGCGCATGCATTTTGTTAGCTTTTATTAAAAGGACCTACCATCTAAATTTCGTTAAAATTGTTCCATAAATAAGAAAATTGCATTTCTGCGCATGCGCAACACGATTTTTGCGCATGAATTTTGTTTGCTTTTATTAAAGCGACTTACCATAGAAATTTCGTTTAAATGCTTCAGAAACAAGATCGTTGCGTTTTGCACATATGCAACACAATTTTTTGACTTTGACAATTTTTTTCTCCGTTTTTTGATAATATAAACCGGCCCAATTTTTTGTAGGTTGTACACAGGAAAATAAGGTCTTCCAAATAATAGAATAAAAATTTTAGGTTGCTATTTGAAAAAAAAAGTTCGATGCCGTTACGGCGCTCCAAAATTTCTTTTCAAAAATCCGGCCCGTTATTTTTCTGTTCGGTATGCCTAAAACATATATACAAAATTTCAACAAAATCCGTCGAGCCGTTTTCTCAGAAAATTGCCAACAAACGTACGTACATACGTACGTACATACAGACGGAAAAAAATTTTATTCTTTAAAAGTTGCTTAAAATGGTCTAAAACGTCGGCATTTGATGAAATTTTGAAATGTTCAAAAAAGGGCTATCGCAATAGCTACCTAGCACATGCTAAGAAGCTAATAATACCTACTCGTAGGAGAGCTGGTCGACATTTTTGGCGGCCATAGTATACATTCTTTCAAACTTTGAAGGCACCTGTAAGGGCCCACTAAATGATCTGGCTTATTGATTTTCTATGCTCTTTAGTAGGTATACAAATTTGGAAATGCTTCAAGAACATTGCAATTTACAATGGGTGTTTATTGAACAGTAATTGCCACTCCCTAACCAAATTATTATTATTAGCGCATTTTTGATTCTTAAAAAGAAGCTTATTGTTTTACTAACTGTTGGTTCGGGCGCCTTTTATTTATTTATTTCAATTTCAATTCTCCACAGGACAAGCCCAATTACGGAGAACACAAAGTGACATACTCAAACTTAAACTTACTAATATCGTTATACCTACATCAACTAAATTAACTTAATCTTAAAAAAAAGAAATAATAAAAAATAAATCGATCGTGATCTATGCAACGAAATATCGTGGAACTTTCGGTTTTCGGTATTATAGTCGTACTATCGTGTTATTCCTGCATCGCTAACCCATTCCTGAAGTTGTGTTAAGATAAGGAAATAGAATGTGTGTATGAATGTCAGATTTTTCGGTTAATTTAATAAAATAGTTGTACGATCTTATCTAATTGACGAGTACGAAATCATTTACTTTGCTCACAGGCTAAGATTAAGTAAATTGAATTCTCTGAATAGACATTGTTATGTAAGTTTTACATAATTCGTTGTTGAATCTCAAAATGTCATCGCTGTAAAATCGAATTGATAAATTGAAGGGTCTACCTAAACCGGGTTGTGATTTTGCAATTTCTTGCTTCTCAAATCATCATTTATACATAGAATGTGGTTCGTTTTGAAATAAAATCTCTGCACTCGATAGAAACATTGTGGTAGCCAGATTTATTCGAGTGTAGCGCTTCTGTAGCGATTATTGTAGAAATCTATTATCCATGGACATCAGGTTGCTACCAGGCGCCATCAAGTCTATCAAGATGAGTGACTGGCGATAAGGATGTGGCGTGTTCTGTCCCGTAAATGTGATGCGTGTTCGGGAATTATCGAGAATGATCCGTGATTTTCGGAAAGCTTTTTGTTTGATATATAATCCAATTGAATTGCAGAAATTCCAACATCAACACTGAATTGATGGGTAGTGATTTCGTGCTCGTTTTTGTTGTAAAATCTACATGTTATAGTACAATTGAGTGTTAAGTAATAATGTTATGAATCAAGTTATTTAAGGACTCTGTTATAATTCATTATTATCGATTGTAAATAAATAAATCACGTTACAATTTTATGTACAAATAATGCAATTTTTGTGAGGAAAAGAGATACATAGTTATTCGGCCAGTTCCATTTAGACGTACTCTTACCGCTGGTAACTGTTCAGAGTTTCGGAAACTACCAGATGCAGAGAGACGATTAAATGGTGAAATAATCGTTTTTGTGAGATATTAAAAAAGAAAAATTATTTTTTATTTTTACTTTTCGACAAGTTAGTTGCGGAAAAGTATTGATTTATGCCAAAAAATGTCTATAAAAAATTCTCCCATTTTAGAAAGACAGGTGCGAAGTTGCCAAGTTGGTCTAAAAGGCTGCGCTATATCGTGGACTGACGTACGGACAAGAAGCGCATAAGCGTTACCGATTCGTAAGCTGCGCTAAAAATGCAAAAAAATGAAACAGAAAATTGATTTCATAATTTATTTAATATAATCCTGGATGTGCGAAATGTCGCAAGAACATTAATTATTATTTAACACAAGCATTGACTATCTTCATTCCTAAGTGCTAATAAATAATCTTCTCTTCGACCTATCCAATTTACTGTTAATAATATTTACTGTAATAAATTTTACCTATATTTGCTTATTTTCAATAAAACTCATTTTCGTAACCTAAAAAAGTAAATTAATTGTGGGTATACAGCATCCAGCGATCCATGGAGACGGAAAAGTATGTTTTAGGCGATAAAACAGTCGATTTACATTTTTCTTGGTTTGTAGTTTGTACCCTCTTTTACGTCTGTATAAGTTGAACATTCATGAGTAGGTATTATATTCCCCATTTATGGTAAATCGACCAAAAAAAACAATAATTTTATTTTATGTCTTACTAACCTATCATAGCACATTTTATATCTGTGATACGCGGGCATAAAGTACCACTTTATGCCCTAGGGCATTAAGTATTACCATAGTAACACTTTATGCCCTAGGGCATTAAGTATTACCATAGTAACTCATTTATACTTAATGACAAAACAAACAAATATTTGCAGGTCATTGAAAATTAGAAACGTCAATTATTAATTGTCAATACCTACTAAATCACAAGATTGGCCTTATTTCGTATAATTTCTGGAACTTCTTGCTCATTCACGATGAATTGAATTATTATTTAAAATTACGTTTGATGTTTGGATGGTTTCAATCACATATTAACAAATTCGAACTACGCATACTCGATCAAACATAATGAATTATTTTGTAAACGAATTGTGACGAAGAAAACTATTTGTAAAACATAAATAATATACTCTCGGGCGACTAAAAAGCTCTCGGGCCATAGGCCCTCGAGCCTTTTAACTCGTCGCCCTCGAGAATATAATCATCACTCTTATGCCCTTAATACATAAATAACTAATACGGCACTTCAATTACACTAGGGTCATTACGATAATAATGAGAAATCTTTACTTCTACGTAAATCAACTTTTACCATCACTTTCTTTTGGTACATGTATGTAGATGCATGATCTACAGATGTGGCGAAGACACCTCCCCAAGTTCAAGAGAAAGTTTTAAGGCAAAAATGTCAACAACCAGAATTCCGTTCGTTTCATTGTCAATGTGAATTAATTCTTACTACATTAATTCGTATTCAATTGCATTAATTTTGTTTGAATATTTAGCGAGAAACGCAAAGATCAACGATCTATTCAGTAGTAGTCATAAATGCTGAATTAAGCGATTTTTATTGTCAAATTTGAATATTGCGATTTTAAAACAAGGAAATTTTACAATGACTTGAATTGTTTGAAACGTGAGCGCAAATTGAGTTCATTTTCCTGCATCGGTTCAATGTAAGGTATTAAAGAGTAAGATTTTTATGGGTATGAATAGGACTTTTATTTTGCACTTCTTTTACTCATGAAGCTTCAGTATATGAAAGCCACGAGGATGGAGCCAGACCCAGAATGTAGGATTGCCCTTGCTTGGCCATTATCCTTTCATCCGATCGCACGTGGTTTTTTTTACGATTTTTATTGTATTATATGGTATGATTGTGTTTTTAACAACCAGTTGGTTTATACCGCCTTCGTTATTTATTTGCAGGCGGTTACTGTATTTTTAGCGGTCCAAGAATTGCTTGTTTACGTTGCACATAATTGAATCAAGAATGCTTTTCATTTGGACATCACTTAAAAATTTTAAGTTCATTGAGTATCATTCCGGTAAATATTTTGTTATTACCGAGTTTTTTAAGCCATTATACATAGTTCCGGTCCCAAAATACGGTCACCATTAACGAAACAAAGACTCTTTTTTTCTTGTTAGTTGGGGATGGGGGAGTTAGTCAGTTGCCCAGGTGCTTGATCTTCACTGACAATCCGTGAATAATAATTTGCCACATTGGATAAGTTTGTGTGTTCAATTCTTCGTGTCTAATCTTCAATATTGTACGTTTGTTGTCAGGTACTGAACATATTTTATGCCTCGGACCTCAGTAAGTTCCATCTTAGTGTAAGTTCCATGGATTCTTCATTTATTGTCTTCGACCACATCGATTCCTGATTGGATCGTTCTGAGTTAAGGTGTGATCCATTCGAAATTGTGTTGACTCACTTGAAAATAAAAAGGTTGTAATTACATTTCACCTAAGTGCTTGTTGTGTGAATAAATTTCGGCCCTTTTCCATCCTTAGGTGTTTCCAAACGGTCTTTTAACCTTATGCCGTTGTTGAAATACTTTTTAAACAATGCTTATGCTATAAAGAAGTTTATTACTGAACGAAATGTAATTGAGTAATTCTTTTTAGCGCATTTCCACAAAAATAAAAAAAAAATGCGCTATTGTGGCCACTTTGTCCGTCCGTCCGTCCGTCCGCTAACTTTGCGACGCTACTAGTTTTTTTATCTTAAGAGCTATTGTTCTACTTTTTTCGCTATTTGGTTCGTTATGGTGTCGAGTCTTGTACCAAGGAAGGAATTTTTTCTGTACCGCTTACAAAAAAAGTTATTGTAAAAAAAACAAAAAACCGTTTTTACATGTTCCATAATTTTACACTTTTGCCGTTTATTAACGATCCTAGAGATCGTTTATAATTTTGCATTGCTATCTGTCGCCTGCCGGTTGGTCTCTCCGTCTGTTCCTTTGTCTGTCTGTCCATCTATCTGTCCGTGTGAACGATAACTTTGTTTAGAAATGTTCGATCGCTTTTACATCTCCGTTAGTTATGAACTGAATTGCATGAAATTCAATATGGGCATAGTTTTAACCATATAATACGCAATGCCAAAAGTTGAATCGAATCGATTCAAAATTCACAGTGCCCTTTTCGCATCTCGACCATTTGTAAACCGAATTGCAAACTTTTTTACTTATAAAAGTATTTGAATGAAATTTGATACATAGGCACTTGGGATAAAGGAAAATCAAACGCCAATTTCAAAATTTGGTTTTGCGCATGCGCAGTGCCAACTTTTTTATTTATGGAAGAATTTAAACGAAATTTGATACATAGGCACTTGGGATAAAGGAAAATCAAACGCCAATTTCAAAATTTGGTTTTGCGCATGCGCAGTGCCAACTTTTTTATTTATGGAAGAATTTAAACGAAATTTGATACATAGGCACTTGGGATAAAGGAAAATCAAACGCCAATTTCAAAATTTGGTTTTGCGCATGCGCAGTGCCAACTTTTTTATTTATGGAAGAATTTAAATGAAATGTGATACATAGGCACTTGGAATAAAGGAAAATCTAGCGCCAGTTTCAAAATTTTATTTTGCGCATGCGCAGTGCCAACTTTTTTATCTATGGAACTATTTAAGTGAAATGTGATACTTAGGCGCTTGGAACAAAGGAAAATCTAACATTAGTTTTAAAATTTAGGTTTGCGCATGCGCAGTTCCAACTTTCTTATTTAGAAAAGCATTGAAATGAAATTCTTCTCATAAACTGAAATTGAAGTAGCACGTCAACAATGGATTGCCCATGTGCAACGCTATCTTTCATATTTGTGGCCGGATTTTTACGATTTTAACAGAAGTTGCATCTTACAAATGGGAAATGAATGCAAGTGGAAATGCGCTTTATGTAAATCGTTTACGATTACTTTTTAAGTTGTTCGTCTTACAGATCCATGCTTATACATTCTACGTTTTGCGGCAAAGTTGGAATTCGAAGGAAAAACGCAGGAAGTTGCAAACACAGCCCTTAGATTAGTACAAAGGATGAAGAGAGATTCAATACATTCAGGTAGAAGACCATCTGGTCTTTGTGGTGCAGGTAATTTGATTATGGGGGAGAAAGTCAACGATTTAACGTTACTTTCGTTGTAGCATTACTAATGGCGGCTCGTCTACATAATTTTAATCGAACCCCGGTGGACATTGTCAAAATTGTCAAAATTCACGAATCAACTTTACGTAAAAGGTAGGCAATTAATTGCTTTTCGGTCTGCAAATCCAATTAACTTACTATATTTACTTTGTCATCAGAGTGTACTTACTTTTCACTTTGTTTGCATTAAGTGCCTATTAGAAATTCTATTTGATTCGTAAAATACTTGCATAAGTAAGTAGTCTGATATTCAATAAGCCATATTGTGTAATGTGTGGTAGACAGTGGTGCTGTTTAGCAATTTTAAAAAGGTATAAGATTTCACTCGCCTATTATTTGAAAAAATCTTTCAGATATATGTCATAATTTCATAATGTGCAATGATTTTCTTAAATACCACATAAAAGTGGTTTTAAACTATGACTGCACCACCTAAGCTGTAAAAACTAAAATTTCAGGGTATCCAAATCTGAAATAGTAGTACAAAAATGTACATCATATCTGATACACACATACATAAAATTGAAATGGCTCATCCCTTGACGCATACCCTGTCATTTTCTTCTTTTTCACAGATTAATGGAATTTGGCGATACTCCCAGTAGCGCGTTGACATTAGACGAGTTCATGACTGTTGATTTGGAGGAAGAACAGGATCCGCCATCTTTTAAAGCAGCTAGGAAGAAGGACAAAGAGCGTTTACAAAAAGTACGTTGGTAAACATACAGGGTGGAAATTTTGTCTGGAACACTGAAAAATTTATATCTTCAAAACAATATTTTGTTAAATTTCTTTATGGTATCCAAAATTATAAAAAAACCGCTACACTTCACTACAGGATTCTTGTTCTCATCTTCAGCATTGTTTGAACCTAGAAAAACGATAACGCCCTGTAGTTTTCAGTTTACACAACAATAGTGATAATGTAACTGTGAACCACCTAACAAATGAAGTAATTGCAACCTTCAGGGTTATACATTTTCTCCTTTTTAGATGTTTATCTAAGTAAAATTGGGAGGAACCAATGTTATTTTGTTTATTTATTCTTTTATCCAATCCAATTTGGTAACTATTGCAAGTAATGTGTATCTTATTGTACTTTTCTTGCATTTTTGTAATTTAGGATTCTTTTCCACCTTTAACCATGACAAAAGCTAAAACAGAATTGGCAAAGAAGTAACTTCCAGAAGCTCCATAAACGGGAATAGATCTTGGCAGAGGTGAAAGAGACGAAGTTGTATCTAGTATTTTAAAAATGAAAAATTATCGTTAAATCTCTTGCAATATATTTCATTCAATTACAATTATGTTGATTTAGTTAATGGAGGAAGAAGCCGATCACATAACAGAACTACAAAAAGACATTGAGTCACAGCTAGATACAAATTATAAACGAAGTAGTAAAGTGCACAGTAAGTGATTGTTCCATTATTTTCGGAATGAATACTGAGCGCATGGATGAATGGGATAATAATGAGTTCTTCTTTTTGTTTGTAAGAAAGTGAGTGTGGTGTGATATTTAAATGGGGTACAATAGTACAAACTTTAGACTTATCTACTTTATATATTTTATTTTAGATTCAAAATCTAGCAAAGAATGTAGTGATGAAAGTAGATTTATAAAAGAATCCACCTTAGGAGTAATAGGTCAACTATTAAATGAAGAATTGGAAGACGATCCTGATAATTTGGAAAGTCAAAAATCAAAAGAACTTGGTAAATAATCTTTATATTAATTATCAGACATTGTCGCTACATTGTCTATTGCCATACATTTAACCCTAACAGGGAGTAATTGAAAATGTAACCCCTGGTTATTTTGAGTTCGTAGTGCAATTTTTTAAGAAGTAAAAAAATGCTTTGGAGAGATCTGTTCTAGTGAAACCTCGATTCTCTATCTACAGGCATCTTGTATATTTAAGGTCCAGACATAGCCAGTATGGGTCTTGCCAATTCTTTGGAGGATGTTACCAATGCAGCCCCAACCAATCCCACCATAGAAGTAAATCTAACATTTGATGATATCGACGACAATGAGTTGGATGCTTACATTATGAGCGAAGATGAAATGAAACATAAAAATGGATTATGGTTAGAAGAAAACGCTACCTATTTGGAGCTATTAAAAGGTAATCTTTCTTAACAATTTAGGCCGAAAAGATTCTTTATCAAAATCGGACCCTTGCTATTAAGAACTCGAGAATGGAAACATGTGTGTGATTTCAGATTATGACAAATTGAAACTAATTTCACACTATATCTTATATTTCATTGTGTAAATGAGAGTAAAGTAATGAGCTTACTTATTAGGTAACTTTGACAGAGCACATATGTAATTTATTTACTTTATAATGTCAATAATTTCATTTTTAATCACTTATTTACTTATGTTAATGTTGATTTTACTTTCACATGCCATGTTTTCTGAGCCTATATTTTATTTACCTTTTAATTTAAGTTATTTCATTCCTCTCTAAAATCCTGATGGTGACAAACTTGAATAAATTCTTTTCATGTTTTCTCATCTACATTGATTTTAATCTTCCTTGCATATACACCCGCCATGGCAATTAATGACTTTACATAATTCTTTATAATGAATGAGTAGGTATGCAAACATTAAGGTCGGAAACAAATTTCTCTTACATTTAAAGTGTGATTCCCTTTTTAATTAGACATCTGGGTGTGTATGGGGACCAGGATCTTGAAATAATCAAAAAAGTACGTGAGTTAGAAGTGGGTTATGTAAATGAAATATATTTTGCTATTCTTTATGTACTTCATACATTTATATTTAAATAAGAACCTGACTGGTATTTATTTTCCTTACCTACTTTGCCACGCCGTAATTTTGCGCCTGTATTTTCTGGTTTATCTGTAATTTTCCTTTATAATTAACGCACGTTTGGGCCCCACAATGAAATGGTAGTTTCTTTTCTCTACGCAATACAGTGAATTATTTTCTTGAATTCATATATTTATTTACGAATCTGTTCTTACTCGTAGTACCCCGACAGTACATAAGGGACTGCTAAGTAACCTACGACGCAGTAGATATTAACTACGCGGTATGCTACAACAAAATAAAGTACAACGCTGTAAATTAAGAAAAATGACTCGGTCGATGTAAATGGAAGTTCTACCCGTGAATATCGCTGCTGGTCCTACGATGGGCACGTCGCAATCTGTTTCGGTTTATCAATCATACACGGTAGGTACGTGCCTAGAGGTGACGAACATTTCGTACGCGGCTTTTAAGTTCGCGCAGAGGAGATGTTACACCTTCACAGGCGTTTTTCTATTTATATTACGCTATCAGGGAACCAACACAATTTTGGAAACCGGCGTCCTTTTTTAACCAATATCCGATCAGCGTTTTTTGTTTATAAACAATTTTCGTCTTTGTTATACGGAACCGCGACGTCCTTTTTTAGAGTATACATAACAATCCATGGTGTGCAAGTAGAGAGGCATTATGCAGGTCACTCTGTAATTGGAGGGATAATAAATAAAAAATTTAAAAAAACTAACATAAAGGAGACTTATGGAATGTTTTCCATACCCAAAGAAAAAGTATTTCTGCTGGATAGCCTTGTTCCATCATCCTCCCAAGAACTCTCCTAACTGAAGCGCTCTCATTTTTTCATCCCAGTTTCTCTGTTTCTGTCCCTGTCATTTACTTTTTTCAAAAAGATTTTGCCTTGTCTATGTTCTGTTGGGTTAGCACTATTTATTTTCGTACTCGATGTTTCCTTTTCACCTTCAACTGGACATCTTTCTTTTAAATACTTTGGCATTGTCATTGGTCACTCATTTACCTGTAATAGCTCAACGTTGTAATTTGATGCTTGTAATAAAATGTTACTTTTTATAAATCATGCAACCACACTCAATCACATGCAGTTAGTGCCCATTCCAAGTTACTAATCTGACCTCTAATCTACCCTGGTCTTTACACACTACGTGACTGTTTTGCTGAAGCCTATGTAAGGCAGTCTTTTATTCCATCACCCTGTTCAAAATTAATAGGACATCTCTTTATTTCAGTTAAGGAAGAAAAAATTGCAAAAGAGAAAGAAGAAGGAAAACCCGAAAAAAAGAAACGCAGAACAACTCGTAAGAAACAAAATTTAGGTCCAGCGAATTCCGCGGGTGAAGCTATAGAGAAAATGTTACAGGAAAAAAAAGTATCGTCAAAGATTAATTATGAAGTATTGAAGAGTCTGACAGCTTCTAAATCTGAGGAGCAGTCAAACGAGAAGGAAGCAACTATAGATATTGATCAAATGTAAAAGATTTACCTTATTATGTACTTACCCGTAAAAGAGATTGTTGTTTCAGTGCTTCCACCTCTCTACCGGATGTCCCTAGCGCTACTCCTAAACCACGAAAAACGAAACCTTCCGTTAAAATTAATTCTAGAAACTCCAAAATTAAAGCACCTGCCGTTGGTTTACCATTTGTGGAAAAAGCGGAAACTGTAACAGTTAATGAAGTTCCAGAGGAACCAAAAGACATGGACACAAGTAAGTTCCTGCTCGAATGAATGTAAGCGTCATGTATACAAATTTTTAGCGCAAGATGACTATTTCGACGATGATGATGAGGAGGAGACAAGTGCTGTAGAACCTGAAATGGGCGTGTATCAGATGTTGAGGCAACATCAACAAAATGGTGCAGAGGAAGGAGAAGACTTGTATGGAATGGACTATGAGGAAGAAGATTATTAATGTGATGATTAAACAATTTTATTTATTTATTTAATATACCTTTAGATCATGACTATCTGTAAGAATTTAATTGCGAATACTTGTTATCTCTATTTATATTAGCCAAAATAAATATTGAAGTGCAAATCTGGAATCTGAGAGTATACATGGATCGTTTTAGCAATGGGTATAATAAATGGGAAAGAAAATTTTGGAATGGATGGAAATTTTTATGAAGGCATCTTCTCCTCATTTTCTCTGATTATTTTACATCATGATCATGATGAACAAGTGGTTGTTATAATATTTTTTTTCCTACCTTGGGTTGGGTATTTCAGGCCTGCGCACTTTGACCCTTGGATCTATTGTTCATGAACCAGTATCTTACTGCGGCTCCCTGATGTACGGAGGTGTTATTGCAGCCTCACCGCGCTCTTGTGATCTCTATGTGCTCAGGAATCAGGGGGTGGCCAGGTGGGACTGAGCCCCACCGAGAACATGGTCTTGTCCCCACTGGAAATTATGGTTGATGGTTCTTTTACAAAAATTACAGGGGAAGTTTTTACCATTCTTAAGCCCCACCCACCCATAAAAATACTTGCCACCCCTGCTACTTCACTCTGGCAACGGGCCTGTCAGGAATGTTTATTTGTTGTACAACTCCTAAGTGTTTTGCACCTTTATGTATTCCTCCCAACTCACTATGGAGCAGTCTTATTGTTCCACTCGCTGCTTCCTTCTTCACCACTAAGTGAAGAGGGAAGAGGTTCAGGAAGATCTCCATGGCAGCTATAGGTGTAATCATTGCTCCACTAATACTCAGACAGGATATTCGTTGTAGCCTATTTAGTTGGGGTTGGGGTCAGGGTTTTTTTCTAAGGAATACTCTGCCCTACTGTTTTCTCCATCGTTTTAAGGGTGAAAGTCGGTAGCTCTTGGGTTGGTTGGCTATTGGGTCTCTTGTCTGCCTTGGCAATAAAATCCACGTCTACCGTCCTCCAGAGCTTAGGGAGTAGCTTCCCCTAAAAATTTCTACTAGAAAGGACGTTAATATCTCAGTCCCTTTTATAAAGAGAATGGGGAGATTTATAAGGCTTGTAGTAGCCTATCGCCCAACGGACCCTGTTTGGTGTAAATATACGGCACTATAAGTGCCCCTTCATACTGCGTGATTGAGAAACGCTGCTTATAATCGTGCTGCTGAGCAGCGGGGCGGGACGTAGTGTAGCAGCGCGACGGAGTCGCCTTAACCCGCGACCCAGTCGCACGTTCAGTGACTTGCAGCACTTTCGAGTAACTTTATATCTGATGCTCTAAGGGGTCATTTATTAGATCATTATGAATATGTGGTCTAATATATTCTATCTTCTACGTTTTTGATGTTCATCATAACTGTTCTTCACGCTCCAGAACCGATCTGAATTTGTGAGAAAACTTTCCCGGAGGTCTCCTATAGGTTTCGACTAGCAAGTTTTACCATCGCAAGTTGCGTGCGTGATAGAAACGTCGCAGTTCTTATAGCTGGTCAGTGCTGTCAGACGGCAACTTGCGTTAGAAACCTTGCAAGTTAATTCCTACCTTTACATAAATGCACTTCACAAGTACTATCTGGACTATTTCCAATAAATCAAAAATAAATTTATATTTATAGATCTTTTAAGTAATCAACATTATAATAGAAATCAAGTGAGTACTACTAGTAAACCTGTTGAGAGCACAATTGTAGCATGTTTCTGATAGTAAGATAGTTCCAAATGTCTAGTGATTTTTTGTTACATTCTTCATTGAACTTTTCGTGGATTGTCCCAGGCGAGCTGGCCGGAATGGCATGTCCAAAGACGAAACATATGAACTATTTGGAAAGTGTGGGAATTAAACATTTAATAACATTATCGCCAGAAATTCTTCCACCTTCTGAGGGTAAAACTATAAAGTGGTCCCAAATATTTATTGAGGAATTTGAAGCGCCTTCGTTGGAGCAAATATTGAAGTTCGTTGATATTTGCAATACATGCCGTATTCTACATGAGGTAGGCGAATTACATTACATGCTGAAAAAAATGGTGTTTTTTTGGGGAGTTTGTTATTTATTTATTGTTTCTTATCGCTCTCTTGTTGTTCAAAATACACTTTTGAAAATGCCGGAAGTAGTTGGAAACTTTGTTGTTTTAAAGTTTTAGCGGATTTTTGAGTCCATATGAATTTTTTTTTCATACCCTGATAATGCTTTCGCGTCACGGTTTATGAGTTGGGACAAGTGAAAATTTGCTGATTATTCACGTTGGGGGTGACGCAGTGGGTACTCTTTGGTATAGGTATCCTCACAATTCGTTTTAAAAAGGTTAGCGGACCTATTAAAAAACAGGAACAAGAAAATATGAATCCTGGTAGTTGCGCATATTCAAGTTATATAGTCACATCGGCCTAGAACACATTAATGGCTATTTTTTAGGATTATCGAGAAAATCCTAATGAAAACGAGTAGGTAAGTGGCCGTATATAAACCAGAAACCCCTTGTAATACAAGAAGTCAGAAGGGTACCTATTTGTACCTTTTTAATCATAGTTTTGTGTTCATAACTTTTTTTAAAAATTTTTCGTTACTACGTGTAATTTATACGTTTATGTATGTCTGCCATAGGTTAACTGAATTACAATTAAAAAAAGGGCCTTTACAATAAGCGAATGCAGTCTCGGAGACCGGAACGACTAGAGCACCGGGCCTAAACGTGGAAATAAGTAATAATTCGCCTCTACTGTAAGTTTAATGCAATAAAATGGGAATTCCTCAGAAGCTATAGTAATAGTAGTATAATAGCCAGAAACATGAAATATCAAAATTAGCGCTTTTTCATCTATTACATGGGAAAATCAGAGACTTGCTATAACTAGACTGCGCTTAACGTATATCTAAGGTGTTGTTGACACAGTATGCAACACACAATACACCGCGGGGCAAAAATCGCTGAGATGATATGCAATATAATGACATAAGCTGTTATTTTAGATGTTCCATTCATTAATCATTCTCATGATTAGCTCGAATTGTGAACAGATAAATTTCTGTTGAGTTGAGACTTGAGAATAAACCAATAAACTTAGGTTAACTTGTGCCTATCAACATGTACTCTGTCGATAAATTTTTAAATAATATGCTGATTTTCAACGGATAAAAGTTTGAAGGGCTAATGGATCAGAGCCATTCGAAGAGAAAAATTTACTCCCACCATAGTGCATTTGCGGGGAATGAAGCCGATTTTAGAAAGGTACCTACGAAGGTGTTAAACAATAATGCAATACCGAGCGTTTTCGACTTTCCCATTCACTTAAAATAACGTAGAACTATTATTCGACATCCTTTACCAGCAAGACAACGGCAATACCTATTTGCCTATTAGGTATAGACGTAACTAAGTACTTACTGGTACTAAGTATATTTCAGGTTTTGTTACAAGAAAAATAGCTAAGTCTGTTAAATGTTCCATATGTGCAGATGCGATATTCGCATCAGAGAGTCATTCACAGCTTTTAAGTAGAAAAAATCGTGGAGGATTGTTGCGCGTATCAAGCGATGCATTAAAAATTTGCCAAATTGCTGAAAATGTGTTCAGGTTTTTCATTCAATCCACACGACACCGCGTTGTAAACAAAATGGTTATCAGAAGTCTAAGAAAAATAAATAACAGTTACAGCCCATTTGGGTTTTTGGATAGGCATATATTGAATCAAAATCCGCTAAATAATCATATCTTACTACTTACATCTTTAGTTTTAAGAGTATATTTTCCCATATACGTGTTCACCACCAAAATACACATATAAATCAAATTAGGACTAGAGTAAGGCAGTTATATACCAATTTAGTTCAAATAAAATACCAATAAATTCGATTAAAACAGTTAACATCTATATGTTATGTTTTTTTGCAACTAAAATTTAGAATAAACATGGCTAAAGCAAGCTGCAGAACGTACGTCTGCCCCGCGATGAACAGTTGGTTGCCTATCCTATCTTGACAACAGGCGTTTATAGTAAAATCTACGTTACGCGCGGTCTAGTTATAACAAGTCTCTAAATACTTCATTAAAAATAAAGGAGTCCTGTATTTATTTAAAGAAAACCTCAAATTTAAGGAGCCATAGCAGTGGTCATATAGTATTTTAAAATTTGTTGGAATTACGATTATTTCGGGTTTTGAAGCCGTGCCCCCAGCCATAAGGATTATTAAGCAGTAGAGCAAAGGGATGCAAGCTTTTTAGGGGAGTCGATGATGTCTGTCTGTGAACACGATAACTCGCAAACGCTTGCACAGATTCAGTTCCAACTTTCCATTTAAATTGAAAATGGGTCAAATCCAATGACCCCGTTGAGCCAAACCGATCTGCCGCTTTTCTATGCCCGTTTTACACGCGATTTATTGGTCATTGAATACATGGAAATATCATCATATAAACAAAATCTGGAATAAAACCTTTATTAATTAGTTTGAGTATACAGGCTGTTTCACGCAAACCGCTACCTTAAAGTTTTCAGATTCTCATTGATGAAATTTTGCATACAAACACAGTTTTTCATGATCTATCGAAAGGAAATATTATGATCGTTTCACTTCCGGTTTTACCAGATGTGTATAGCAACTTTCGTATTTTACATAGAAAACACCCTATATTTTATTGCATTACATTAGGTATACCTACATGAATTTGCAAAACTTTTTGAAATTCAAGTCAACGGAATCATATGTGCATCAGGGCCCAAAAGAAAAGCAATCAAACGTCAAAAATGTTGAAAAATCTTAAATAAGTTGAAAACCATTGAGGCGCTGAGGAAGGGGGTATCAAACGACGTAGATTTTCATTTAGATTTCGAAAATGCAATAAAATACCGAGTGTTCTATTTAAAATATCCGGTACACCCGGTAAAGCCGGAAGTGAAACGATCTCGATAATATTTTCATTCTATAGATCATGAAAACCCTCGTGAGAAACTATGTTCGTATGCAAATTTTCAAGTTTAAATTATTAATTGGAGTAGTAGGAATACTTTCAGGCAATGAATAATTTATTCATTGCTTTTAGGTAGCGGTTTGTGTGACAGGGGTCAACTCGATGAGACAGGTCAAGAAGTACTTACCATTGCCGAATTCTGTCGCACGGTGTCATCTTGCGAGCATATTACGCCTCAATTTGCTGTGATTACTGACATAGAGAAATTCCATTACTATTTTTATGGAAAAATCTTCATTCTACGCACGGATTATAAGCCATTGTTTGGCAAAAACAAGCACACGTCATTTTTCGAAAGAAAAAAGGAACTCTCGTTTTATCAAGGTTGCATTCATTGTGGGCACCAAAGTCGCGATTCCGCCAGGGGGGAGGAAGAGAGTATTGGAAATACTTCACGCAGTGCATCCAGGCATTGTGAATATGAAGGCACTGGTCCGATATCTTACTGGTGACCAAAGATGGCTGATCAAATCTAGGAGAAAATTAATACCTCTACGTGTTCCAGTGGTCAACAAGTGAGACCGATCCCTAAGAAAACTCCGGTACGGCCATGAGAATGGGCCAGGGCACTCTGGACGCGGTTGCATTAGGTTCTGCGGGACCTTTTGGTAAATTCTTTTTAATTGTCCTTGCGCCCTACTCGAAGTGCGAATGCATTGCACTTCTAATACCGTAACCATTACTTCTTTGGGAGTTTTTTACAACCCTGGATCCAGTATTCACCTAATTGGAATTTAAATCGTTTCTAGACAAAAATGGAAACTGTCAAGTCCTAGAGTAGCTCCATATACCATCCTAGCAGTAATGGACAAGCCGAACGAATGTGAAGAAAAGCGCTAAAGATGTCATCCAAGGATATTAGAATCCCCCTGTTTAGGTAGATGTTTGCTTACTCAATAGAGAGACGAATTCCAGCGATACTGACTCTAGTCAAATGACTTCAGAAGTTGCGGAGACACTAAGAAATCTTCACTGTTGGACACCAGCGAGATTGACTGTACCGGGTAAAACTTTAGTAGGTAGTCCTTATTTTCTTTTATTGAGAAATTTCCTGCTGACATAAAATTGTATGCATTAAGTTTCTTTCGGCAACTTGTTTGATGGGATTGAAGGAACGGGAATAATTCCAGAAAATATTATTCCAAACAAGCTGTCAATTGGCATTAAACAAGGATTTGAAAAAAACTCGTAAACGATTTACAAAAAGCGTATTTCCGCATTAACAGTTTTTGTCTGAAAAAATTACTGCAGCCATTTAACCAAAAAATTGCATCCAGAAATAAGAAAGTAGGCACCGCGCATGCACAATTCTTTGGTAGGTATCTGGTATATCGATATGTCATTTGAATTTGAGTTAATAAAAACCATCTTAGCGTATAGAGTTTATGAGCACAAAAAATTCAATAAGTGAATACCGAACGTATAGGTATCACGTATCCATCATTATCCATATCTTCGAAAACATTTTTTTTGAATCGACATAACTAAGGGAAGGGTCAAAAGGGCCTTCCTTACTTTTTTTTATCTACATTGCCAATTCACGAACTCTGTTCTAACAAACTTAATAAAGAAAAATTTCCTCGCAATTGGTGCAAGCGTTCTGTTTTAAATCGAGACATGAAGCCATCGAGCGAGAGAGTCCGGACGATTGGGAGAAAGCATAGGTAGCATATAATATACCGTTTGTATGTACCTACTGTTGTATTAATTTATAAACTTCCCAATGAGCGAATTTTTCAAACAAAATTACAAACACCCGCAATGGAGTAACAGCATTGAATTTATAATTATAACTATGAATGGTAGTAATAGGTGCAGTTTCTAGCATAATCGGCGCTGCCTTATCAAAAATTAAAAGAAACCCAAAAATGCAAAAAGGGTAGCCATAGTCGATTCCACGGTGACTTTGAAAGTTTCTACACTTTCGAATTTCAGGTTCAATGACCTATTTTGGATTTGTCTTTATGGAGGACTCCGCCCCTCTTTGACTTTTCCTTTTACACTTGTGCTCACTTTAGAGACAACATTTATACTTTTTTTGCTCTCTATATAGAGTTTGCATCATTTGTGTGCATCCGCACCATTGTTTTCCCTGGAAACATCGGACTACCCGTACCAATGAACATTTATATGGTGTATATATACATAACATCGGTTTAAAGTTAGTGTGAGAAGTAAATTGAACTTGAATTGATGTATTTTAGCTAAATTTGAATGAATCAATCTCATTTTTTGGTATCTTGTGGCAAATGGTATCAACAAAGGAACTGGCGAAAAATTTTTTTGAAAACTTGATAGGATTTCAAAAAATAATTAGAATTAGTATTTTAAAACGTTATAGTAGCTCTGCGCAGGCGAAGTTAGCGGTGAATATGCGATTCGTGAACGCCACTCTATTTGTTACATGGTTTACACTACTTGTCATTGATTGTTATTATTCCGATACCACATTTCCCACTCGAAAACGTAATCTTATCTAATTTCAACGCAAAACACGTGAAAATGATAGCTTTATTGTTATATTGGTTAATCGTCGACAACTACGTACGTAGATTTAAATGGTGTTACATTTGTTGCCTAATCAAAAGGGGCGATTAAACCTGCAATCAGCAGTACAAATTTTTGTAGCTATTTATGCTTTTATTCAAAAACTTTGAATAATTTATATTCAAAGGTGTAAAAAGCTTTACTTCCACTATGATAATATACGGTATGGCTTGAGCGCCATTCGCCATATCTTGCATTATGGTTTACGGTGCTTTGAATGATCAATTATAGCGCGAGCTTTGATATAGTTATATTATACCCCAAGGTAGAGTCACATTATTCTGCAGCGATTAAATTGTGTGGAAGTTTTATGTTGATTTAACAAAAGAAAGTTCACGTAGACTGCGATTGACAGCTCAAAAACGAATTTCATTGGATTTTTTGATTGGCAGCAAAAATTAGCGTCCTAGAGTAAACGTCGGCTTTGAGCTTGGAATGAATGCCCCCAAAGAGACTCCAACGAGTACAGTCAAAGTGGGAATCAAACCGCGAGGTGAAATTTTGTGATTGTAAATAAAAAGGATTGGTGAGAGATAGTCGAGTACGGTTAAATTAAATTTTGTGACCCCAAATATAAGAGAGAATTCCATCAAGATCAATATCAAAATCGAAACGTTACCTGAATTATACCTTTAAATCAATAAATACTGTCAAATGCACATCGTCTGCTTTATATATGTTGCAAACGTTATAGGTTACTATTTATATTTAAATAAAATAAGCAATTTAATGTAAGTTTCGCATCCCAGCTGAAAATTCTATTTGAAATTAATACACAATTTCAATTAAAATCCTAATGATGAATTTGAACTACCTCAAAGTTGCGCAAGATAAACGATTGTTCGGAGAAACGCAACTGCAGTTCAGTTTATTAATACGTGATACAACACATACCTTATCTTGAACCAGCCGGTGTGCCTGTGACGTCATACAGCAACATGTAGATATTACGGTTCTGGTTACTGGCGTGTTGACAACGAAAGCTGCCTCTTCATATACGAAGTGGAAATATAAGTAGGTCAACTATGTATCGGACAAAGTTCAGAGAAAATAGAAAATTTGTCTGATAGATACATTCGCAAGAGTTGTGCGCGGGTGTCCCATCCTGTTGAAACTAACAATTTTCTACTTTCGATTTTTTTGTGTGCCTGATATACCTATCGTTGTACTCGTAATAAAAAATGCTACTCTATACAATATGTACTTTTTTCACGGGCCATATAAAAAATAAAGTTGATTTCTCTGAAACGAAACATTGCATTGAGATTGAAAAAACGGGAGCTTGCAGAGATCAAAAAAATAAAAATGAAATCGGCCAATGTCGGGTTGTCTGGAATATCTTCGAAAGTAATCGGAATTTTCCAGCGTGATAATAATCCTTTAATTGCGTAACCTTTTTAGCGCATTTCCACAAAAAAAAATGCGCTATTGTGGCCACTTTGTCCGTCCGTCCGTCCGTCCGTCCGCTAACTTTGCGACGCTACTAGTTTTTTTATCTTAAGAGCTATTGTTCTACTTTTTTCGCTATTTGGTTCGTTATGGTGTCGAGTCTTGTACCAAGGAAGGAATTTTTTCTGTACCGCTTACAAAAAAAGTTATGTAAAAAAACAAAAAACCGTTTTTTACATGTTCCATAATTTTACACTTTTGCCGTTTATTAACGATCCTAAAGATCGTTTATAATTTTGCATTGCTATCTGTCGCCTGCCGGTTGGTCTCTCCGTCTGTTCCTTTGTCTGTCTGTCCATCTATCTGTCCGTGTGAACGATAACTTTGTTTAGAAATGTTCGATCGCTTTTACATCTCCGTTAGTTATGAAACTGAATTGCATGAAATTCAATATGGGCATAGATTTAGCCATATAATACGCAATGCCAAAAGTTGGATCGAATCGATTCAAAATTCACAGTGCCCTTTTCGCATCTCGACCATTTATAAGCCGAATTGCAAACTTTTTTACTTATAAAAGTATTTGAATGAAATTTGATACATAGGCACTTGTAATAAAGGAAAATCAAACGACAATTTCAAAATTTGGTTTTGCGCATGCGCAGTGCCAACTTTTTTATTTATGGAAGAATTTAAACGAAATTTGATACATAGGCACTTGGGATAAAGGTAAATCAAACGCCAATTTCAAAATTTGGTTTTGCGCATGCGCAGTGCCAACTTTTTTATTTATGGAAGAATTTAAACGAAATTTGATACATAGGCACTTGGGATAAAGGGAAATCAAACGCCAATTTCAAAATTTGGTTTTGCGCATGCGCAGTGCCAACTTTTTTATTTATGGAAGAATTTAAACGAAATTTGATACATAGGCACTTGGGATAAAGGAAAATCAAATGCCAGTTTCAAAATTTGGCTTTGCGCATGCGCAGTGCCAACTTTTTTATTTATGGAAGAATTTAAATGAAATGTGATACATAGGCACTTGGAATAAAGGAAAATCTAACGCCAGTTTCAAAATTTTATTTTGCGCATGCGCAGTGCCAACTTTTTTATCTATGGAAGCATTTAAGTGAAATTTGATACTTAGGCGCTTGGAACAAAGAAAAATCTAACATTAGTTTCAAAATTTAGGTTTGCGCATGCGCAGTTCCAACTTTCTTATTTAGAAAAGCATTGAAATGAAATTCTTCGCATAAACTGAAATTGAAGTAGCACGTCAACAATGGATTGCCCATGTGCAACGCTATCTTTCATATTTGTGGCCGGATTTTGACGATTTTAACAGAAGTTGCATCTTACAAATGGGAAATGAATGCAAGTGGAAATGCGCTTTATGTAAATCGTTTACGATTACTTTTTAACTTGTTTTAATTTGACCATCGTCGTATCTTCAATGGTTTCCGAGATGATAGACATCCTTATCTTGGAAACGATGTATATAATGTGCAGGGGCACAAGAATTGGACTTTGACGTACCTACTCAATTGTTAATTGGTAAAAAGATTGATTCCGAATCTTTTATTTTCACTATCTGGCTTCCACTAGTAATTAAAAGAGGTATCAGACTTATCGAAATCAATACTTGTGTCAGGATTGAATAGTCAAGCATAATTAACACAGACAGTTCATCATTATCGGCACCACTCAATATATCATCAGTTAGGTATATCAAAGAGTATATAACATACTCTGTGGTTATATTTAAACAAGTTAAAAAGTAATCATAAACGATTTACATAAAGCGCATTACCACTTGCATTCATTTCCCATTTGTAAGATGCAACTTCTGTTAAAATCGTAAAAATCCGGCCACAAATATGAAATATAGCGTTGCACATGGGCAATCCATTGTTGACGTGCTACTTCAATTTCAGTTTATGAGAAGAATTTCATATCAATGCTTTTCTAAATAAGAAAGTTGGAACTGCGCATGCGCGAACCTAAATTTTAAAACTAATGTTAGATTTTCCTTTGTTCCAAGCGCCCAAGTATCAAATTTCACTTAAATAGTTCCATAGATAAAAAAGTTGGCACTGCGCATGCGCAAAATAAAATTTTGAAACTGCCGCTAGATTTTCCTTTATTCCAAGTGCCTATGTATCACATTTCATTTAAATTCTTCCATAAATAAAAAAGTTGGCACTGCGCAAGCGCAAAACCAAATTTTGAAATTGGCGTTTGATTTTCCTTTATTCCAAGTGCCTATGTATCAAATTTCATTCAAATACTTTTATAAGTAAAAACGTTTGCAATTCGGTTTATAAATGGTCGAGATGCGAAAAGGGCACTGTGAATTTTGAATCGATTCGATTCAACTTTTGGCATTGCGTATTATATGGCTAAAGCTATGCCCATATTGAATTTCATGCAATTCAGTTCATAACTAACGGAGATGTAAAAGCGATCGAACATTTCTAAACAAAGTTATCGTTCACACGGACAGATAGATGGACAGACAGACAAAGGAACAGACGGACAGACCAACAGGCAGACGACAGATAGCAATGCAAAATTATAAACGATCTCTAGGATCGTTAATAAACGGCAAAAGTGTAAAATTATGGAACATGTAAAAAACGGTTTTTTGGTTTTTTTACAATAACTTTTTTTGTAAGCGGTACAGAAAAAATTCCTTCCTTGGTACAAGACTCGACACCATAACGAACCAAATAGCGAAAAAAGTAGAACAATAGCTCTTAAGATAAAGAACTAGTAGCGTCGCAAAGTTAGCGGACGGACGGACGGACGGACGGACGAAGTGGCCACAATAGCGCATTTTTTTTTTATTTTTGTGGAAATGCACTAAAAAGAAGTTTTACATCTAACACCCGATCTAAAATCCGATCGCGTCTCGGGGATAATATCAATGGATTGTACAAACTTTGCATTTGGGTCATCAAGGTTTTTTTGGAAAACTTTTCATAAACATGGAAGGATAATAATTGGTCGTGCATTTAATTTACGTATAGGACTAACCTTTGCGGTTCTCCAGGCCTCTGGAAAGACCGCATCGATTATACAGGAATTGATTAGGTGTATATGTGCGGCGTAAAAGAGCAATAAAGGGGCAGCAAAGTCGTATAATTTTTATACTCGGTTCATCAGTTCCAACCGGATTACTTCTGATGTTTTGACATTTGATAAGATGTTTAATATTCCTTGTCCACTAGTTAACGCAAATTGAAAAAAAAGTCTTTGTAACAAAATGTAATAAGATTATTGAAATTGTGGTTATACCAAAGAGTGTACGTTATATACTCTTTGGTTATACAAAGATAATATTTGAATTTACAAAGGCTTCATTAATTTTGTTGGAGTCACTCAGATGAATAGGTGCTTCACGTGGTTCTGCTGTTGTGTATACTGGGTGTTAATTAAGTACTTGTACAAACTTTCAAGGGTGAATCTTTGGCTAATTTTAAGAGACAATGGACATGGGTCCGCAACGGCTTGGTTTTTGAGAAACAGGGCGTCCAATTAGACGAAATTCGAGATCCTGGGTATATTGATGACGAAATTAACTTAATTTTTTGTTTAATGTTAGAGGGCGCCATATACAGTGCTGTTTCTGAAGTTATTTAATCATAATTTTTTTGTGTCGTATTGTACGTGTGTCATTTTTGACTAGACAGACCTACTCCATTCTCAATTCAAAAGGTACTTTTAGTATTTGTGGAATTTTTTTTGTTTATTTTTGAAAAACTCGTTTTTTATAAAAAAAACGGCTTCTTTTTTTGGTCGCCCTGTATCTCAGAGACCAAGCCGTTGCGGACCCATGTTCATATGAACACATACCTTAAAGTTAGTCAAAGATTCAGTCTTTTGTACAAGTACTCAATTAACTAACACCCTCTGTGTTAGTTGTACTTCAATTTTTCCACAACGTTCTATGTTTATTTTGATTCAGTTCAAATTCAATACTTAAATGCCTTTTTCTCTTGTTTAACTACAAAGGTTTATAATTACGTAGCTGTTTGTAATAAATCCAATCAGTATCCCCCCGCGTTTGCTTAAACTTGACAAGGGTCTTAGTTCGTAGCTTAATCATAATTCTGATATTATCGGTCATCTAAGGGGGGATCCTTCCAGATCCTTATTGCAGATAAAGCGTACATCTCTGTTGATGCCATTATTTATGTCCATAATCATGACAGTGTTTCCAGAGGGGTCAAGGTGCCGAAACGCACCGGAACGGCGTTGTGGTTTTACAGAAGAAAAAAAAAACAAGTACAAGCTGCATTTTATGCGCATATTTCTCATCCTTATGTTCATGAAACAGCATTGACCAAACATAAACGAGTGGAATGAATTCTTGCGCATGCGCAACCCGCTATTTATATTTGGGAAATCCGATTTTCTTATTTATTAAAATATCTAAATGAAATCTATGTATGCACCTTGAATAAAAGTAAAACTAATGCTGATTCTAGAACTTTGTTTTACAAGCTGTGTAGAAATGATAGATATGTGAAGATCTCAAGGATCGTTCGGTTGTACCGAATTTTGATGAAGATTTTTAAATTTGATATAATGTTTTCCATGACATTTTAATGATTTTTTGTCATTTTTTAAGTCATAACTGAATATTATTTATTTTTTGTCTGTTAAGTTTTGTTTTGTGCAATGCAAAACGCTTGAACTATACAGGGTGTTTTTTGGGAGCTTTAGTTAAAAGTTTCTGGGAAAGTAAAATAGGTAGGTTTTTGAAAATTTGTACTTAGGAGTTACTCTGAAGGCCGAACCGATGTAAAATATTTTTGAAATGGCCGCACTTCCGGAAATACCGGAAGTAGATAGTAACTTCGTTATTTTAAATGGCAACCCCTATTTATTATTATATTTATATTATTGCATTTTTGGATTCTACGTGAAATTTCACTTCTTTTGATACCCATATGTCGTATCTATCATTTATGGTTTTTAAGTTATTTTGACTTTAAGAAAAAAAATGGCGGATGCAGATGGTACCTTGATAATTGATTACTTGAAAACGGTTGTAGTCATGGCAACCTATTTTTATCAGTGCATAGAGAATGAATAGGGATTTCTTTTGGTGCACTATTTAAGTTGCGTACGACCGCCCCTATGGATATCCAAATTTATGAAACTTCAAAGACTAAAAACTCAGTTTTTTTTAATGGAATGACCATGTTCTTACTATTCCATGAGATAGAGAATCTAAATGGGCATATTTTGACAATACATGTTCCTATAGCTATCTTTAACAGTTTCTGACTTATTCCCATTTTATTGAATTGACACTATTTTTTTCGGATTTTCTTTTTAGTAGTCGGCCATGATTCTATAACAATTGAATTTTAAGCAAATCTAGTGACACTAATCCATCACCCACTGTTATAGGTTAACATAAGTTTTTCAAAAATCGAAAAATGACTCGCAGTGGTTTCACCTATTTTGGAATTTAATTGTTATTTATGGGGAAATGGGCAGAATCGCGGCGCGTGCTTTCCGTACATTCATTCGAAAACTGGAACGAAATTGTATGAATTTTTGGAAATTTTGTACCCCCAAATGCACTACAAACCGTTGAAGCACAAGTGATACAAAGCACTACAAGAGAATATTTAAGAAAATGAATTGAATTGCTAATGCAAGATTAACAAAATAAATTCAATGCAAAATATAAATCAAAAAATTTCCGTCCTATATCCTTAACCAATGAGTTATTTCTTAATGAATTATATTTAGACTAGAACTAGAATCAATGATATTAAAGAATCCATTCCTTGATTTGTTTAAAATTCGATTGTTATAAAATCATGGCCAAAATAACTTAAAAACCATAAATGGCAGATATCGACATATGGGTATCCAAAGAACTGAAATTTCACGTAGAATCCAAAAATGCAATAAAAAATAGGGGTTGACATTTAAAATAACGGAATTACTATCTACTTCGCGGACATTTTGAAAATATTTTACATAGAATCGGCCTTCAGAGTAACTCCTAAGTACAAACTTTCAAAAACCTACGTATTTTACTTTCCCAGAAACGTTTAACTAAAGCTCCCAAAAAAACACCCTGTATACCTAGTTAGTTTCTCATACCCAAACAACATTTTTTTTTAAATTTTAGAGTTTATATTTTGATTAAACTCATAGACATATAATATAACATCATTTTGAGCAAATAAGTATAGGAAATATAACTTTTTAACCATTTTTCATCTGTAATTATGCCTTTGCTGTGTGCTATTTGGTGAGAAATAAAATCTATTATTATTATTATTAACAAAAGCGAAGTTAATATTAAAAAAGTGCGTTCCGGCACTGCGAAATTTGCCATGACACCATTGATTGTTTCGGTCAAGTCATTCCCCTGAAATTAGTCAATTTTTTTGATACAATGTGCAGTCACAATAGCCAAAAAAGCAATGTGCCTTTGATTTAACTTTTATGTCACCATACTCCGTAGGGTTGGTTATACTAAAGATGGGGATCTTTACACTTTGACCATTGGTTCCATATTCTGATATTCAAACGATTCAAAAGATCAATTAAAGAATTTGGCCCAATTATAGGCAACTAGTGTATCACGCTTGTATTACGGTGACATTTTCCGTGAAAAGCTGCGATTGCTATTCTAATCATTGTACCTACCGCTACTTTCACATATGCAACGCTACTAATGCTTAATGACCAACAAAACATAATTATTTCTCGGTACATTTACTGATTCCAAAATACATTTTCTGTCAATTAATGGAATAGGTATTAATCCATAATCGAGTAAAAGATAATACGTTGTTCTATCAATTTAATTGATTTTGATCGCATACGCGCAAAGTTACCTCTCACACTCTAATTTCAGAAAAGCGCTGCATATATGCTTAGTGTAGTTCAACCTTCCCGTGGTAGTCCGATGTTTCCCGGGAAAACAACCGCGATGCGCACAGGCATCCGCAACCCCAAATCCCCCGCTAGACTGCTGCGAGGGTGCGCTACCCTCAAAACACAGCCGACCATACCGTCATGCGCCACGCTGCTGGGAGGGTGCGCTACCTCACACACAGCCGACCATACCGTCATGAAGGACGTTGTTCTTCAAAGCTACCGTGGAATCGACTATGGCTACCCTTTTTTCCTTTTTTTGTAATTCAAGGTTTCGTGTACCTTGGTGCACTATGAGAGGGCTTATTAAATATAAATCATGATAGATCTAAATTAACCGGCGTGTATCTTCATTTATAGAATTATGTAAAATGTGATCGTTATTAACATGCTCTGTATTTTCTGTATATGTCCCTGAGGTGCCATAACAAGAACAAAACCGACTTAAAATAAGAGGCAGTATAGATCTCTAAGAAATCAAAAGTGTGGGGAGGAAAAAAAGGCGTTTTTCAAAAGAAGATTCTCATACGATGCTATGTATGGAACAACACTCCGCCGTCGTGCAAAATTCTTAGACTCAACACGTTTCGAAAAATATATTGAATTTGGAAATACCGGTAACACACGTCAACGTTTCCACCAAGCATACTCAAATGCAACGTGGACATGATTCTCAACAATCCATACCCATACTAAAGTAGTCACTCTCAGTGCTCTAATAAGGACTCAGTACTCAATACTATACAAAATGTCCCGATAGTTTTGTCAGAAACCGCTATTGATCGGGACATGTTTAATACGTAATAAGCTCGGTAATAAGTAAATTCAATTTGAGATTCATTTGGGTTAATATCTCTATAATGGCCTTCCATATAGGCTATATAAGCAATGTAATAAAGTCCAAATTAGGGGCACATTTGTGAGAGCTACATTTACGCTAAGAAAAAGTACAATTTCACTTTTCAAGTAGCTTTTAATAAAATTGCAAAGATTGAAGGAATTAATTTGTTACTAAGCGTTTTGCTAAAATTTCTTTACAATTGCTAAACATCTCCCGAGACGAAATTGAATTAGTTTTGATATCAATCCCCTTTCATTATAGCTGCTTTCGCGTCGCTTATCGCGATTGTATTGGGTGGGGTAATCTTTCATCGGCTTTGCATTCAAAACCTCCAGATGGTTGTATACTACAATCCACAATAATATAAAAGCAGTATCTCTGCAAAAGTCTGCAGCGAGTGAGCAACGAAATTTTGACTTAGAGTTCGCCCTGAAAGAGAGAGTCATCGGTCACGTGTATTTGGCTCAGTGACAAGAGTAGTTTTACTGCACAAGTAAATCTAATAGCTACTTTGACCTAAAACTTTCACGGCTTTCTCTGAATCATAATTTTATTGCTCATGCCTTATCATGCCATACAGGCATACAGGGTGTAGAATTGGTTTACGCACCATAGGGATTTCAGTAGTAATTTCTTTATATTAAAAATTTTCCCCCTAATGGTTTTACCGCAAAGTTGTAAATACATTTTTTGTAGATTGTAAAATCTCTTCATGTGCCCGTTTGTAATTGTTTATTGTGGGAAATCTGAGAATTAAGGAAATTATAAAGTATAATTATAAATCGAGTTATTGAAACAAAAATTAGATTTTTACGCAAATACTAACTTCTAATTTATTTTTTTTCGGATTTCCCGAATTGAAAAATAATAAATAAGGACATGAGACTCAGGAATTTTTTAAGCTACAAGAAACCTATCTACAACTTTGGTCTAAATCAATTAGGGGAGAAAATTTTGCATTTTTGCGAGTTAATTTGTAAGTACCTACTGTAATTTTGATAATTGCCTTAAATAGATTCATTACCGGCATTCAGTGTTGTTTTTTTGGATCATTCAACTTACCGTCCTGTATTTGAATTTGATTTTGATATTTCTGTAAATTTATTTTGCATTCATACCGTTTAATTTTTACTTTTACGTTACGTTTACCGGACCGTATTTACCGCTTTTGCTTGTTCTTGCACAAAAATTTCTACCGCTACGTTTAATTACAAGGTAAGGTTTTTGCTACTTTCTGTTCGATTAATATTGAAAGGGGGGAAATTGCCAATCTCCGTTGAGTTGGAAGGGAATTATACTTAATTTAATGGTGAATGTTTATAGTTTCTGTTTATACTAAAGTTTGTTGCATTGTTGCAATGTTCTTATGCATTATTATTACACATATTTTTTTGTCATTTCGTTATTATTATACATTGTTGTGTTTTTTTATTAGGCCGCAGTTGGACGCCATTTATTTACTCTGGAAAGAAGTTTATTTCCCATTTTTATGCAGAGGATCGTTGTTTTGGTTCAATTAATGCTCGGCCGGAGTTAATTAAGAAACTTAAAGTCTGGGAAAATCGAATCCGTAATTAGAAATTTTTAATGTAATAAATTTTGTCTTGTTATTGTTAAATTCGTGGAAGTTAGCAGAGTGCACGCGCTTTGCACAAGTGTTACTTTAGATAAGGAAACTTTTAGTTGTTTAAGAGCGAATTTCATAGGAATTTTGGCGTGTTAAAACTCGTAAAAGTGCCAGTCTAAGTTGATTTACGATCGGTAATAGTTTTATTTATGCAATTATGTTATTGGTCCGCGGAGTCGACCGTTAAGTTTTATCGGCTCCGAAATTCAAATTTTACGTGGAAAAGCGTCGCAACGAGATTTGGCGATGGGTGGCGTATAAATGGGTTTGAACAGCGAAGAGAAGGCGCTTATTGTACCGTTTCGCGAAGTCTACGTTTTGTCTTACGTGAAAGTTATTGGAAAGTTTATTGTAGGGGCGTTTGCTAAAGTTACGCCAGTTTATTCGTCGTTTATTGTTATTTGAAAGTCCGGGAACGTTTGGATTACGCCGTCATCGAGGAGTTTAAGAAGGTCTTTGGAAGGAGTTTGTTGAAGGGAAAGGAGCGGTACAATAACGCCATTTTAGCAGCGAGATTTCGTTTTCATTGGATTTTACATTGTCTGGACATGGCGGAACGTTTGTTTAACGCCAGCATCGCCGAGGAGCTGTTGGAGTAGCTGTACAGGTGTCAGCACATACCTGGGGCTGTGTTTATGTGCATCGGTCGTTTGTGCATTTGTAAAAAGGATTAGTTTGTACACAGATCGTGAGTACTGTCATTTTTTTTTAATTTAATTGTAAGAATCGCCGTCTTAGACGGTTTTGTGTTTCAATTCGTGTAAGTTATTATTTTCAGATTTTGTGCATTTAGCTTTGTAAATTTTATTGTCATTTATTATTTGTGTGTCAAAGTAAAGGTCAAGGATTCTCAAATTTAAGTTTTCTTTTTTTATTCCGAGTGTGAAACGAGTTTGGTAACTTAAAAAGGTTTGGATCATCGGTGGGACTTAAATTTAATTCCAGAAGTCAGTTAACAAGGGATTATTTTATTTGGAATTTAAGGGAGGTATTAGCCACCGACCTGGCGAGGTTGCTACCCCTTGTCCGGACGAAAAAAAGGGGTAGTCGGACTCATTTTACGGGCCCTGAGATTTGTGTTTTAAAGAGTTTTTGTGAGATTGAGCTAGCAAGGGTAAGTTGTGTGGGTAGTTTCAGTCTTAGGAAGTTTTCACAACAACATACATATATTGTGTTATTACAATTATTGAATTGTTATTTGTTAGGAGTTAAAAGCTGGCTTCTTTTCTCTGTGCCGGGATCCTCCGGTGTAGGTATCTCAATAGGAAACAGACCCCCATTTCTGTACGTTGAATTTCCGGAAAATAAATATAAAAGTTGTTTTCTTGATAAAATACATGAGGCGAGTAAGAAATATTAGAAAAGAAATCTTTTGTAGTGAAGTGGGCATTGCTAGAATGTTTCCATTACTACTATAGCTGGTGGAAAAGAGACAAGCACGGCATGTGGACATTTTCCGGTAGATATTTTACGGAAGTTTCCTGATGTAGGAAAAGCGAAAATGATTTTTTGCACAGTCTACTTGTTCTATGTTCTGTACACAGCACAATTGATAACGTGTAAATGTGTACAGGTACTTAAATAGTACCTAAATTAATTTACTTAGGTAATTTCGTTGCTTGATTAAACTGCCCCCGGAGATGTTTAATAATGCTCATGGCATAAAATATAAATGTTGTCTTTAATATCGATAGCGGCGTGTAACTTTAAAATTAGTTTTCTTTTCGTATCTTTCTTATGCGAGTGAAGTAACTGTGACGTCACAGTTTAATCCTTTTAATTATTTCCAGGCTGTCGGGATACACTGCAGGATGGGCCGTGGAAGGACTGGCGTAATGGGTGCGTGTTATCTTGTGCGTTTTTGCGGCCTCGCTCCCGAACGTGCCCTTATTAACCTCCGACTCCTGAGGCCAGGATCAGTTGAAACGCGTGAGCAGGAGAGGGCAGTTTTACAGTATCACGACTATATTCGAAAAGCTGCTCCCGGTGAACCGTAATTTAAAGTCACCTAATTGGCAAACAAGGAATGTTCGTTTTTAACATAACGACGGATGCAATTAGGTTTTTATTTCGCGCTGAAACCGAAGCGTACCACTTAAACATGCAATTTAATTTTGTTGATTATATTGCCAAAATTTAGCTTGTTAGCTTGTTTTATTTGTTATAGTTAAAAAACCAGTATTGGCCTAAACAAAATTCGCTTTCACAAAATCACTCCAAAATTTGAATAGGAAAAGCTGATAAACTATCTGCGAGTATCTGTACAACTGGTTTGTACAATAACCGAGGTCACAACGAAAGGAATTAATTTCTACCCTACCATTTCTCCCTTATCGACCTGGATATAATTCCTTATATCTCAAGAACAGATTGTCGGAGGAGCGTACTCAAGGGTGATTGGGACGTCTGGAAGAAATATATCCATTGGTGATTTCATTTTAAGAGCGAATATCTCGCAAACTGTTTGTCGGGGGAAAGTACTCTCAAAGGAAAAATGAATCGCCTGGACGAGACATATCATCTATTGGCGTAGTGGAAGCGAATATCTTGCAAACAAAGTGTTAGAAGAGGGTACTCATAAAGGACAAGTGGAACGACTAGACATAATATATTATTGATGTCAAAACTTTCAGTGCAAATATCTGCAGAACGGAGAGTCGGAAGAGGGTACTCTCAAATGGCGGAAAGACGAGACACTACTGGCAATGTAAAAATTTAATGGTGAATATCTCGAAAATGTTGGAGTAAGGTACCTACAAAGGGAAAATGCAATATTCCGGAAAATTTCTCTACGGGCTTGATTCTTGCATTATATAGCGCAGATTTTGAATTTTGGGAGTTCCTCAACGGTTTTGTGAATAGTTTCTACTCAATCGCCTGTTTAAGAAAATCTTACATACAAGAAAAATATATTTAGAATTTGTACGTATGCCTTTAATTGCCTTCATACAAAAAGTAGAGTAGGTATGTACATACCGCAGAATTAAAGTGCATCCTAATCCTCCGGTTAACAGCCATTTGTAAAAGTAATTTTTCGAAGATTTGCACATATACCGCTTTATAACCAACAGAAACAAAATTACGTCTGTATAAAAGGCGATAACAACACGTGTATTTTCAAGAAAATGTGGGCATTTTCGAGACGCGAGGAGAGACTGTATGATGTGCGGGCATTTTTAGGCAGACGAAGTTAACCCTTAAGAGGGTAAGTACGTCCTCCTTGACAGCGAAAAAGGTGGTTATTCCGCGTATTGGCGAAAGTATAATGATTAAAATCAAGAGCCGCCAGAAAGTTGAGCTAAATTCGCGAACAGTTATTTACTATCTCAGTTGTGCTACATTTTTGTTGGAGAAAATTGAAGCAAGTCGCAGGAATGGGTTGCCGAATTTTTTTTAATGGAAAATTCCAACCAAGGACGGTGGGGCTATTTATTTCTATTAATCGCGTAATTACGAACACGTCGCGTCGTTTAGAAACGCTTTGTGAATGTAGTGACAAAGTTGGAGTTACCTGCAGGCTCAATTTTACATTAAAATTCGGAAGCTAGCTTAATTTGTTGCAGGGCCGTTCATTTTCGAATGATACAATTTACGCGAGGAACCATTTTTCGTATTTTAGATGCGCTCTTCACGTAGAATTAAACGTCTAATTTAAAAGACTGTTGTGGTAAACAGACATTTTTTCCTCGTTCGCATCGCTAAGGGTAAACAGCCAGGCGCTGATGCGTTCCGAGTGTCAAGAATCAAATGGCGCGGAAAGTAGCGTGAAAGGAGTACCAAAAGGCATGCACGGCGTGGTAGCCTAAATATGTAATATATGGAAAAATAATGGAATAAATTAATATAATAATATAATAAATAATTAAATAATAGTTTTAATTGCACCCACTCTTTTGGTGTGCCTTATCATTCGCGAGGGTCATTCTATTATGTGTTAAAAATTGTACCGCCTTTGGGAGATTGGGGAATGGGAGAAACGCTCGGTTTCTGAGGCTGCGCCGCTTCACTTCGTCCCAATATCCCGCTCCCGTATGGGACAGAAACTTGGTTCCGCTTCCGGTGGTTGCGCAGCCTCACCTCGCCCGGTATTTATTGTAAGCGTTATAAAGTATGCACTACGACCTAGTCCCATACCTCGCTCCCGGATGGGACATAACCTCGGTTTCGGCGGCTGCGCCCCCTCACCTTACTCGATATTATTATTAGCAGTATGGAATATACTTAGAACCTATTCGCATGCCTACCAAAAATACGAACCGTTTCAGAGGAGTTCGACTACAAACATCGTTACAGGTGGTGTTTGTGGTCGTATCCCTCCGAAACTGTGTAACGTCACTTTCCTACTCCCTGCGTGTACGTCTCTCTTACTCACTGCACATATCTTTTACCACTTCATTATTCTGAAATAGACGTTGGAAATTAAATGAAAAAAACAAGTTTTAATTATATTTATTATCAAAAGACATACAAAAATAAACAAAAACGTTACAAGCAACATCGAAAATTACAATTTAAATAAAATATACAATACAAGCCCATTTCCCCAACACCCAGGAGGTACGCGTATTTTTTTAACAGGCAGAATTACCGTAAGGAAGGGTATCGTATCCATCTTCAAGACGCCGTTTCTCAGAATAAATACGATTCCCTTCCTTACGGTTATGATGAATAATTGTAAATATTAATTTTAAGTTGTAAATATTCAGTGGATTAGGCAAACTGGGGATACCAGTTTAAAAAAAGCGCGCCATTATCACCTACCTGGTGCTTGCGTGGAAACGGGTTTGTATTGTATATGTTATTTAAATAGTAATTTTCGATTGTGATTGTAACGTTTTTGTTTATTTATTTCTGTATATTATACATGATAAGTATAATTAAATCTTGTTCATTTAATTTCCAACGTCTATTTCAGAATAGTGAAGTGAGAGAAGATATGTGCAATGAGTAAGAGAGAGAAAGGACCTCCTTTATTATACCTCGAATTAAATTAATTAGAGGAAATTCCAAGAAATCAAACACCGAATTATATTAATCAAAACCACAAATTCAAGTAATTAGAGGAAATTCGGAGAATTATATAATCGACCAGCGGATTAATCTAATTAGGTAGTAAATCAATTTAGTTGATGACGTCATCAATTGAAACAAATGTCAATAAACCTCAAAATCGTACCAATTTTGAATTAATTAATCAAATCCAAATTTTTCAAACGCGTTATTTTAGTAATTACAATTGTAAATTGGCCAGGTAATTACAAAAAGTGGTTTTCTTCTCAAACTGTAAGATAAGATTACACTCAAAATTATGATGACAAATGAGGTAATAAAATTTAATTGCTGTATACTCGTTGCACATAATTTATTGTCACCTGCATTATGACAACGTACGTTAAGCTAGGTGCCTAACGCATTGTGTCGTTCGAAGTGATTTATGTGGGCATGAGAATTGAGAAATATTTCACAGGATGCGACGCACTGATATTAAATTTGCTAACACTACGCGAACTTACGTACGATGTTGAATTTCGCCAAATTGTATGAACTCAGTTATACCATAGAATTGTATTTCCTCTATGGTTATACTAATTCGCAAGAAAATCTACAGAAAGTCGGTAGTTTGAAAATGCAAGACATGCCATCTAGTACTAGCGATTATACCGATACGTTCAGAGGAGAGAAAGAAAAGATTTAAATTAAAATATTGCAGGCGAAAGTGGAAAGGGAAGGTGTTCAATTTTGATGCATTTTAAAAAGATTTGATATGCCGCAGGTTGTTTCGTCCTTAATTAAAATAAACGTAGATTAGATGGACACATAAATGATTGCTTCATGCAATTTGGCAAGAGACGTACAAAATCTGCAGGTGTATCCTTTGTTAAATTTTATTATCTTTAAATATTATTACTTAGGCGTAGTACCTATTTTATGAATCATGCAGTGTGATAAGTTTAAAGAACAAGTGATAACTTCTTGATTGTAGACGTCTTACGACGAAATGTGGAAGTGGAGGGCCAAAACCGATTTAATAAGGGAAGGGGCGAAGAGACGTCAGGCCATTGAGCTTTCATAGTCGTGAATTAACGTTTGAAGATTTGAAGTCATGTTAGTTCGTCTGTTTTCCATTCGTACCTTCCATTCAGAATTATGTATTGGTTTGGAGGTCATCAATATCAAGTTTTGAAGAAATTGTAATCAAGCATTTGTGTTTCATTTGCTTTGTTATTTGACGTTTATTAGACAAAGTTTAGTTGTAGGTAATTTTGGGAAAAACTTGAGGTTTGATTTTACGTTTAACATTGTTGTAATTGTTTAAAAAAAACTATCACGTCTGTTTACGAACCCTATAAACTTTGAGTGTCATGTTAATTTGAGCAAGCCGAATGGCAGTAATGGTAGTCAGCAAAATACCTATCAGAAAGTGATTGTTCAATTAAAACAAGTAGTAATAAAGAGGAAAAATTAGGTTTCTAATGACGTAGGTACCACGTGATCTATGTGTGTCGCACTCAAAAACGATGTCACAAAATTTTTAACCCCAAAATATGGAAGCGTTCTATATCTCAAATGGTTTGAGCGCGAGGGCTTCGGTTCCATCTTTAATAGCGACCCTGTATATGCAATTGCTAAAATTATACTCAGATAATATTTATTTAATGTTCGAAGTGTAATGAGAATTCAAAAAAGTCAGTTTTTTTAACAGAATTACTTAATTATTAGCCAGACAGAGTTATTAACAGATTTGTGTTATTTGACGTAGAAGCTTCTGAGTGCTGCATTGGAGTCACAAAAATATGTTGGATAAGTGGTGCGCGAATTAGTGTTTTAAGGGGCTATGAACGTTAATGATCGACATCAGAGACTTCCTGGATCTCAACACTTAAAATGGAAATTGTAGGTAAGCTGTTCTACATCACGCAAGATGAATTTCTGAAGACCTTCCGCTTGGATAACTTCGGAAACTTTGAGCAATTAACCTTAAGAAGTAATTTAGCTGTTCAAAAGTAGGTATTTGATAGACGCGCGGCATTTTTATATCCTAAATACACCAGGTAGTGTTAACTACTGTTATTTACAAGTTGGAATATAACTTTAAACTTTCGTGGACGAAATGTTCCTTATTTCCCACGAAAAAAGCATTGTCGCTTAATTTTTGTAATGCAATATACCCCTGAGATTATTTAGTAGAATTTAATAGCTCTTATCTCCCCTCGACTCCGGCGGCAAAATTGTGTCGAACGGAAACAATTTTCTAAATGCTTCCATCTGGAAATGCCATACCAAGAACGCAACGTAAAAAAGTTAAATAGTTCTTACGCAATCCACATCAAACCTCTCGGCAATATTCTAATCGAGACTTTTGAAAAAAACAATAACTGAAATGAATGAGACTTCAGACGAATAAACTTGTTACCTGCCAGACCACAAGCAGAATTCTCATTTAATATTCCAGCCGATTGGCACAATGTAGTCGGCAATAGCTTAGTTTCTGCAACCCCCTAAATGTACTTTCACATTTACTTCACAAACCTTTTGAATAATGCCTATCTATTGTTATACACTAAACGATTGCCTTAATTATATAGTTTAAATAGAAAATTTCTAATTTTTCACCTACCTCATCTCTCCGCTTCGTACTTCGCCTCCTTCTTCAACTATAGAAAGTATCTTACCCAATTCACAGAAGAATACATACTTACATACCTAAAATAAAGCTACCGAATTAGGTTCTTTTATTGTAAAGTAGTGTATTAGATACCCCCACAGTAAATGCGGTGTGAATCACCTGGTAGCCCAGTATAACATAAAGATACAAAATGCTGGAGAACTTCCGGGGGAACACTTAAAAAAAGTTCGACTCACACCACTATTCGTCAGTGAAAATGACTTCAAAAGCTCACAAAAGTTAGATTTACAAACAAATTTTAATTGCATTTATTCTCAAAAACAACTTATAAATTCACACACTCGGCTTGCCCCAGTTACAAGAGACAAAATTTGCTGAGTTCGTAAACACACGGTGGCGTTATGAGGCCTTCATTTTATTGCATTTAGATTGAGACCCTGTTTTGGGTTATAATGGTATTCATTACACTTGTTAATTTAAAAACGATATAAGTTGACTTTATATCGACGAATTTGACTGATTCAAAACTGTATACTCACGTACTTTATTAACTTCATAAACCTTTGACGGCGCACATTTCAAAACACTGCATTTAAAACGGTGAAAGCCTGTATTATTGCAATGTGCCGTTCTGTGATGATCTTACTGATTTGATGTATACTTTAAGCGACCCTAGGCTTTACCGCTGGAGTGGACCGGTCGAGGATCCGGTTGATTTCAGCGAAGAGACCAGACGGTCGTTTGTAATCTGTTCCGGAATTCTGAATCTTCAAATGTCTTGCGCCGGACTCGGCGGGTATGTCGTTTATAGACATAACTTCTGACGAAACCGTAAAGCGGTTCGATGAGCGAAGTGCGTACCTGTATCCTATTAGGAACAACAACACTAACATCTATGGCAATGATTCCAGCTGGTACCTGTAACATAAATGACCCTTACATGTATGTAGTGGAGAACGGGTGTAGTATTAGACTCTTTCAAGAGTGGTTGGTGACCATTATGAAATTGTATTTTGGGATATAGGGAAATTTACACGTATACCGCTTCATAGTAAACTTGGACAAAAGTAAAGTCTAGGGATAATGGTGCTAAACGTGCGCGCTTGAGGAGGACACAGTCTGGTTTAGTAATAAAACGATCGACCGACCGTGTTGCCAAGTCGCGGCAAGGAGGTATGGACGTTGTTACGTGTATAGTTGTCTATGTAGAAAAAAGGGAGAGCTAGTTTGTTTCAAGCGGAGTAGTACATTCTTTACAAGTAACGATAGAATCTGTTTTTGTACATGGAATGCGCACGCAGAAAAAGAAGATCAAGGAAAAAGCAATTTTAACCGCGGAAACTATATCTGCACGACCTCTAGCGGGAAAATAAGGAATTAAAAAAAATAACATTCGTAGTAAAGCCGTTATTTACGAGTGATGAAGCAAACGTGAATAGTGAATTCTGAATCTGAGCAGAGCTTTTAAAACCAAACCGCGAGTAAATAAACTGGCATTAAAACTCATCGTAAAAAAGCAAGGAATTTTTTTCGGATTGCTAACAGTAACGGCTGGTTAAAAGCAAGTTCCTCACATTGAACAGTGCCTTGTGCGATAAAAAAAATTTGGTATTAATGCCATACGGCAGGGAATTTAAATACATTTAATCGGTGCGTTTACCCGCAACAAAACCTCGATAATAAAATTGGGGAAAAATCAATACCAACACAGCCAAACATTGGTATTTTATCCCTGTGCAAAATGACGATCTCGAGTATTACTTTCGAGATATTAAAGCCGGTTTGCTTGGATTCATGATTCATAAGAACTTTCCTTCCGTCCAATTTGGCATTCACCACGAAGATAATATTGCCGGGGTGGTGTAGAAAGTCAACTGTGCAATCGAAGCGATCTGTTTCCATATTTCTAAAGGAAACGGCATTTTCCAAGGAGAATAAGATCAATTTGTTACCAGAAGAGAATATTACCCATGTCAATAACAGTCTACCGCATTATAAACAAGAGTGGACCTAGAAAACGAGCTTTGTTTACGAAATTGTTTATAATTTTGGGTAGCTCCATTAAACGTATTTCGAATTATTGTGAAATTCTGATGCCAGGAACATTAGAACGAGCCTGAGCACACTCACACCAGCAAAGTTTTTAATTTTAACCCCTTCTGAAAGGGTACAGTGGTTTTCAATAAATAATGTAAATTTATAAAGATGTAACACCTTGAACCGATTGACAATGACATCGTTGTCAATATTAGGTATAAGAAGCAACCAACACTGTAAACAATACCATAAAATCGGTGTAATTGCCAATTAAAGCTTTCGGCCTTTAGAACAATCAAATGTACCGCAGTTTACATTTGGAACACGACCCAACGAAATTTCTTGTACAATAAAGTCACTTTATAATTAGTTCTTTTAATAAGCTATAGCAGATATCCCCAACTTTCCAACTTTTTCTCGTTATAAAATTACACGTGCTCGGTCATATGTTAATTATGCCACGACCTGCGTGGCTCGAGTGTAATCCAGAAAAATATTCCATCGGGACCTTTAGATGTACCTATAGGATTTTAACCTTTTTGATGACATATAAAATTGTAATTTTAATATTTGCGTAGAACAGTTAGCCTATCTAAGAATATATTGGCAATTAGAACCAGCATGAAACATATACAATGAGTAAATAACGGCCTCTATAAAATCTATAATCTAAAATATCATGCTGTGTAGATTTAAGAACACGCTGGAGATGTGTTAATAAGCTTGAGAGAAGTTTATTGTGGATCCTAAAGGGCATTTTCTAGTTTTGGATACTCGTGGCGTTTGGACAAACAAATTCGGTAACCTGGAATCACTGTTTACGATTTGTCGTATCAAAATTCGAAATTTTGTGTCAGGTCTATCGACAAATAAAAATTCCCCGTGCTTACAAAAAAGTGGATTGCCTGAAAGTACAATATTTAAAATTACACAAGAGGATCCGGATACAAAAAGAGTGTCTACTCGATGGATTTGTCAGAGGCATATAATAGGTTTAGGAATTATATTCACAACTGAGAGAAATGATAATATTTTCATTATTTTGGCACAGGCTGTGGCATAATAATAAGGAAAAACCAAAATATTGTATTCGGTCTCATTCATATATTCATGAATTTAATTAGGGAATGGTCTCGGACAGTAAGTTGTGAACGCTATTAAAATTGCACAGACGTAAACGTTTGAATAGTCATTTTGAACAGTCCTCGGTTATAATTAGTGCAATTGTTATACTTGCGTGTGCGTTCATATTCATACAGAAGGTAGTAATTTCTATTGCTTTTGCTCTTTCGCGTTTCCTCATTTCAGTAAGTGCCCTAAGATTAAATGACGCTGAAAATATACATTTATATAATAAAATACCATATAAAAATAAAGGAGAAAGTCATCCATTAGGTATCTTTGAGCATTTTATAAGTATTGTACTATAACCAATAGGTATATTTATCTTCTTTGCTCTTATTTGTGGGACGTCAATGAATAGTCCTGTAAATTTCTATTGAAATTTTAACGCTTCCATTTATTTTATGAACAAGTATGTTTTCCAATCACTATACAAAGTAGTGTACCTACGGGTACTATTTTTTTTGGCTAATTAGTGACTTTCAAGTTTCAGAATCACAAAATAAACACAAAAACCTAGCCAAATTTACCCGTAAGTAAATAAAATCATTCATTTACTGTCATTAAGGTAGCTTTTGCCGCATCCATTAAAATTATTTAATTACTCAATGATATTACTACCGAACAGATCAAAGGTTAAGATACAAATATACCTTGAAATACTTATCCATAGATTATGCTTATACGAATATTAAAGCACAAATTTATTCACGAATTGTGGAAGCCTGACGTTAATCATTTACTTTTCCCAATTGTTTTATTTACTAAAGTCTACTTTCTTTCAGCGCGCACGTTTCATAAGAAAATACGAACCCTTGCATAAAACTAATACGCAAAGAATTATCGTTTCTAAGGCACAAATTACGTGGTTTGCCTGTTTGATGTGACAAAGGCGAATCGGAGCGTAGCAATCACACGGAGTACCTGGAGATGTCCTTCAGACACATATTATGGTACTGTTGCCTACATGAAAAGTTACAGTAAATAACTTGTGGGTAGAAAATCTCTTTTTAACCATAATCAATCAAGTCGGTTAACGAAAGTAAAATATATTCAAAGCGTAAAGTTGACAAGTTAACACTTAATTAGTCAGTTATTATAAGCACTAATGTTTGAAACCCATAGCATTCGGTTGATAAAGTTGGTGTTCCGCTAGTGCAATTACATAGTCCATTGATCATTTTGATATGGCAATGGAACATGAGCACGAGTTTCTTAAGTAGGTCGCAGTGTTGACTATTCACATAATTTTATATATTTCCGCCCTCCCGCTCATTTGTTTAGAAAGAAATTTTAATAGGTACGTACGCCTTTCATAAAATTATTAGAGATGAAAGTAATCCATTTTCAATTACACTGAACGCATCACAAAATCGCAGGATCAGTAACGTCATTTTTCTGAAAGTACTGTATACGGCGTAACTGACGCGACGGTTCCGGTTGTTGTACCTACTCGTAAGTTTCTATACAATACATTTTTTTCTCTTGTGTAATACAAGAAAAAGTTTGAAAAGGGCTCTGTTTCACAACAATGCAATCGTGTTTCAGGTTCACCAGTTCGTTTTATACTTGTCTCTGTAAAGTAAAATACATTTGCGTTTTACTAGTCTATTTTTTAGAAACAAAATTAAGTGAAAACTGAAAACCCCAAAACTTCATTATCTGGAATGGGCGCATTTTTCATCTCAATATGAACCTTAGCCTCACTTCTCCAATAGGGAATTTCAATTTTGTAAAAGAAATCGTTTAATCAAGCAAATGGGTCGACAGAGCACAGACAATCGGTACTTGCTGGGCATTGTTCTCTTTTAATCAACTCTTGATTCGGCGCTGTGGCATTTTATCAAATGGATTTGTTCACAACTGCCATAATTCATTTTCTTTTTTATTTCAAACATGTTTTTTATTCGCATTCCTTTATCTTTTCTTTAATATTAATTACATTAGTGCGTACAGTTAATTACGATGGTCTTTAAGTAGTAAATCTGTATTTACGATTTGTTCTTTTATTATTTTCATACTCTAAATTAACTGACCGTTAAATTTTGATTCTACCTTTAGTAAAAAAAAACTAGTTTCATAATCATTTTAAATTGCCCGTTAAAATGAATCGAAGGTTTAAGCTAACTCCTCCACATTAGACTTTAAAATTTTAACTGGAGAATCATGAGCGAAATATGCGCAGTGGTTTCGGTGATTCGTGAGGTTAGATTATCCCGTGGTTGATTGGAATTATTGATTCGTATTGAGTATTAATTACAGTTTTTATATACGATTGCATCCGTGTCAGACGTTAGCATTGCTATTTCACAATATTTTTTGTGCAGTTCGATTTACTAACCCTTTTATTTGTTTGTTGTCTCATTGTCTGTTACAGATGTCCGAAAGGTATCATAAGGGATTATTGTGTAATATTTTATAACCAAAATGGGCGTATAGGTCACTTGCCTGTGAAATTCTTTTAAGCAAAAACCAAAAATCGGGAAGACTGTCGGTTCAATCAATTTTGACATCTATGTTGCAATTTATCGCAAATATCACGTAAAAAAGGGGTTCAAGATCTACTTAAAAAGTTGGGGGTTTAAAAATACCACCATCATCTTATAGAAAAATGTATCTTTTTTGCCGTTTATACTCGTATGTGAAAAAAGGGAAGGAATAGTTTATGAATTATACACACATAATTTTATGATATAGGCGCGAGGAAAATCTTTAATATTTACGTAAATTTTATTAATTTGAAAAATTCAACAGCCTTAACCGCCCCCAAAATCCCAAAGAATTTTTTTTAATCAACAGCTTCGAGTTAAAATTCTTATCATGCCGTCGTAAATACGCTTTTCAACAAACTGACGTACTAATCAGGCTGAATGATGCTTCGGAACCTCGCTTCTTTGACTTCACTATAACTGCCCTTTGATGGTTGATAAAACTCCCTTTAACGGGCATTGGGAAACTTCTTTGTAAGCATAAAAACCAAAGAACACTCTTTAAGCATTCTCTACTAGACAACTTTACAATTAAACAAGACGGACTGTCTTTTCAAATACGCTCAAATACGGCAGTAACCCCAAAACGAACGGCTACGTTTCAACGCCCACCACCAAACAAACAAAACAACGATTAACGTCCGCCTCTGCTATTTAAAACAATTTCCTTTTCTCATTTTCGTCCCTCTTTCCTTAACAATAATACTCAATCCCTGAAAGAATTAACATCTGCTTACTTCGGCGATAACATGCGCTTATCTTGAAACTAATTAGTTAACGCAGCGTTAAGAAAGCTTATTATCTACGACCCGAGATTTTCAGGAAACTACGCAAACAATTCCACATTTTCCTTATCTTTCTAACACAAGATTTAAACATAACTAATAATGGTATAAAAATAATTCTCATATAAAACAGAATTGACCTCGAATTGAACTACTTAATAGGATTCGGATTTGCGTTCAATCCCAATTTATAACCACATCTGACATAAAAAATAATAGAAATTAGAGATACAGAGTGTCCCATAGTTATTACAGATGCCGAAGCCAAATAAAAAGTCTTGTTTTGTAACGATTAATAGAAGTGACTAGTTTAAGAACATAAATGAAATAATTAAAATGTTTCATAAACATGCATAGGCTGGTCCCTCGTAATAAGTCAGAATTATAAAAAAGGTTTCAAAACCCAGTCGTTGGTGTTGCCGCGTAAATGATGAGTAACGGGAAAATATAGGCCATAGCAGCTCTCAATAGCGAAGTCTCTAGGTGGCCCATGGGCCGAGATGTCGATGGACCAGACAACAGACGATGGAAAGCAAGCAAATCAAGCACATAAGCGTTACATCTACTTCGATGTGTTACTTTTACGCGTTACGCTAAAAATTGCAGCAGGAACAGCATTGAATAGCAAGAATCCCTATATTTTATTGCACTAAGTTAGTTTGTGCCAGAATTCTCCATTATTCTCACTAACCCGAATCTTAAGGTTTGAAATAAGATTCCTACTCACGTTTGCATTGAATAGCAGCAATTCACCCCTCTTTGTTATAGATATTATTAATGCAATAAAGGAATACATCCCCTCTGATTTCCAGGACACTTCATTAATTAAAACTGAATGTCGTACTACAATGAAATTAAGCTTTTTTATATTGTTTACATTACATTATGTAAATTGCATATGAATATATTTACATTTTATATCTGTTATTACATTTTCTTTCATGAAAATTGTATTTGCTTTTAACCTAGGTATTTTTGACACTGCAAATCCCAATAGAAGAGCGGAATCAATGTTATCTCCATTTCCAAAGGTTTGTTGTATTTTAAAATTTAGAAAGTTATATGCAACAGGTTGGATGATTGGCACCTGTTATTTACATAAACAGTAAAGGGCGGAATGGCAAAATGCCAAGTGTTTAGGAATAACTTGATCCGATTGCAAATCTCTTTATTAAATTGTTCGGTAGCCCTATACGGAATATTTGAAATTTAAATTTCTGAAAGCGCAGGTGATTTCGTTAACGCTGGAAAACCGTCGCTTCACCTTTGGTGGACGGAAAATAATTTTCCAAATTTTCTGCGCATGAACATAACTATAATCGCGGAATTCCGAACTGTTTACCAGTTTTCCGTGTACTTCCCTTCGGTATGGCTCTTGGAGAATTTTAAAACACGTGGGTTCAGATTACGAAAAATCGGTGCGCTGACGTGTTAATGTGCGACTGAGATTTTATCTTTGATAAGAAACAGCATTGTCGTAAACATAAATTGTGGGCTGTATAATGGAGCGGTAAGTTTTCCATTATTTTTTTGTATGAAATTTAAATCTTTTATATGTGAACAATGTGTAGAAATCAGTTTCATTAAGTGAATCCATTTCAAAATTGTGTTGTTTTTGACGTAAACTTAATTAAGAACTGCCGTTTGGAAATTGGCAATAGAAAAGCATACAAGTCTCTTTGTCTTTTCGTAAACTTCGAAAGTTGGAAAGTTTTAGAACTATATCCCCGTTCCGATTGAATAAAAGATTATAGAACTGTGACACTTCAATAAAGCCTGTCGCTGTCAGCTTCACTGCGTCTTTGCTCTTATGGACGACGCGACGACTAATCTTTTTTTACTTTTACTTCTGTGAAATGTATTTTGTAGGAATAAGTCCAGTTGCATTTCATGGAGCGCTGCACTTGCGGAATAAAAGGCTTAGAAACGAGCCATAGAAGTTTTTACGTCTATATAACTCTTCTCAAAAGCTCCCAAGTTAATCGCCCAGCGCAAATTTGTTCAATCGGATTTACCTCAAATCCCTATACGTCCTTTCAAACTCCCAGCTATTCGATTGTCCCGGCAGTCGTTCAATTTTCTTACACGATGTATCTGGTTTCAGTGACGCGTTTATAAACTAAAACATAGCAAATATTACACTAGGTATTAACTTTGTTTGTTCATTTGAATGAATAAACAAAGCCAAAGCTATTACCTTTGAGAATAGTAGTACACGGAGCTTTGAAGCAGAAGTTCAACAGATAGTTCTACAAAGTCACATAAAACAGTTGATTTTGATGATTCTGATAAAGAACATGAACAAGATGGAGGAAATTCATGTTGCATAATAAATATGTTTTTTAAAGAACAACATACTGCATCTGTTAATACTATTAGCACGACGCATAATTTATGAAAATCAAAGTTTCCATAACAATGACAGTTCTAAAATGTATTAGTTTTGACAACTGTTGGGCATGGCGAATTGGTGGTACTGTTTCTTATGAATTAGTCATACCAGTTTCGTTAGATTATGACATAAATCATACGTAATCTTAATACGTAGCATATGCCTAATTTTTATTCGTATTTTGGAGGAAGTAAATATACCATTATTCCAGCATCGTATATCAAAGTAGTATTATATACGTTTATCAAAATTGACAAAAGAACGTTTATTTATATACATATTATCAACGTAGAACGTGAACTCTATACGAACAAAAATCGTATATTAAACGTAAAGTATAAAATTGATCTACAAAAAAACGTATACTACCAATACTGAATTTATCCTTTCAAAACGCTTTAAAACCATTTATTAAACGTAAATGTGTTGGCTGGGGATATTGAAACGGTGTATTCAAAAGTAGGGGAACTTTTGTTGTTTGTCTAGTCTTTTGTTTCCAGGCATAGTCAGGGAATATAAAAACGACCCCTCGTATAGATAGTTATAGACATATCGATAGATATCGACATATTTTTTCGGTAATTATCGATATATCGAGAAAAAATATATTCGCTACTATGGGAAATGCGTGAATCAAATATAAACGGTATAATTTTGCTATTCTTCTTAGAATGCATTTCCTAGCTAGATTATGTTGTGGTTAGTAGATTCTTGGTTTATGAGGAGTAGGGGAATGCGTCTGGTAAGCGCGCAAGCTCGATATTACAGTTAAGTTAGTACAACCATAACCGATCAAAAAGTACCTTCGTCTCATAAAATTTTTGACCGATGAATCAGAAATTCAGCTTTAGAAAGGTTCAACCCATAATCACTTATCAACTCGGTTTCAGAAAAATTAGTGCTGGATGGATTCTGAGGTTTTTGACTGAAAACTGAAAAACACGTCAGCTCCGAGATCGCTGGAAGGTTCCTGGATTGATTTAAGCGAAATGGGGAGGATTTTTAAAGCGTATCGTGACGTGATGAGACGTGGGTACATCACTACACTCCAGAGTCAAAACTGGCAAATAAAGAATGGCGGAGAAAGGACGAAGGTTGTCCGGTGAAGGTTAAGACTTGTCTCTCTGCTCCTCTAATTAATTAAGGAGAGGGTTCTAAGCAAATAGTTACAACGGAACGATTGCCAAATAGGCGGAATTTACATTCGGTTCGAACTTTAACTGGTAGATCTAAAATAATTCAATAGATAACGCCGGCAATCAAAATGGTAGTCTACTCACACGTATAGAATTGCGTGTAACTCGAATTCGACCACGCATCGAAGTTACACCAAATGAATGAATCGCCAAAAACAGCCAAGCTTTTACTTTAAACGGTTGCAATTCACATCATGGAATTCTTTCGCAACAGCCACCAACTGCTTTATCTAAGCACGTGGAACCAAGGATAATGCCGGAAGAAAAATTAATGCATCTTAAGGATTGCGCGCGATGGCGCGAAAAACTTCCCAGAGATGGCGGTAGTGATACTGTAGGTATGCCAGTGAATCTCAAACAACTAATGCAGCGACTGTAAAACAAAAATAACCAATGAGAAAATACACTGTTACAACGTCCCCAAAGGCACCAAAATTCGTTCTTACTTTAATTTTATTCTCGGCAACGGTGTATATCTGTTTTAATTCCTATCCAAAGATAGCGCGCCCCTACCCGAAGGCTAAATGAAATAAAGGATATTCACTCCGAGTAGCGAGTTGTATTGATAAACGTTGGGCCAAAGAAGTTAGTGACAAGCTGCCATCATGATATAATAAATAAAGATATGTTCTTTCTTGGGATATCGTTGAATAAAATTCCTATATCTGCGCATAAATTTGTGAATGTACCTCAAGCATAACTACCTTTTATGACGAGCGACGTATTTTAGTGGCCATAAAAGCTTCATTATGCTTATGTTCCATAAATAATTATTGAAAACAGTTCTGTTTCATTTTAATGGGTTACCCTGTATGCAGTGTTACTACTTCTATTGTTCTGAAGCATGCATGTTGCAATATTAATAAATACTTGTGGTATACAACGAACAAGTTACTTTAATAAGTAACGAAATTATACGCACCTTTGCAACACAGAATAAGACAAAAAGCATTAAAAAGGTGTTCCTCCCGAGAGTGATCAAGTAAACGATAAATTCAGATAAATTTTTCTTTTAAATTAAATTTCTAAGACACATCCACCAATTATAGTTGGGAAGGAAATTTTGAAGTTTATGCATTTCGGTTGATATAATTGAGGTTAATTCAGTTTCATGCAATAACGTAGGATACATCATTAAAAAATAATAAACTTTTGGCGCGAAGTTATTGCGTTGAGTTACGTGTGTTACATTAGTAGTGTAGTAGTAGTGTTGATTTTCATAAGTGGCATTTGAATAACGTATAAGATATACGTAATTCCAATTGTTTTCTTTTCAAAGGATGCACAGATATTACAAATTAGTAAAAACCATTAAAATGTAAAATCGAGTGCACGCCAGATGCAATTAGAACGGTTTCTTAGCTCGATTGCTTTCAATCAGCAATAAGAAATCGAAATCAATCTCAAATAAAATAAAATTGACTTTTTATTACAAGATGTTAATGCCTTACGTAAAATTGTTGCAAATTCATATGCCCAAATGGAATCGTTACTTATTTCAATGATTTAAAAAATCTTATAGCATCTATTTAAACTTTTTCTACAAGGTGTTTTGGCATTATTACAATTTCAATTAAAGATATTTTACACAAAATTTACTTCATTTACGCTAAATGCCTCAATAAATATACTGGATTTTTCGGATTTTAAACAAATGTAATTGGACTTTATTTATATTTATTTTAATAAAAGTTCACCATTTCTATCTGAAACATTAAATTTGTTTTGGATAGAGTTAATTTAAGTAGTGTTGGTGTTTAATTTAAGATTTATGCTGTATGTAATTCTTTTTAAAAACTTTTCACGTGTGTTTATGAACCCAGTAAATGTTGGGTATGTTGTTAATTTGAGCAAACCGAGTCGTTATTTATATAATCGTGATTGTGAAGACAAAACAATTACATTTTGTTTTCGAATCGAGTTGTTGTGGCTTATTAAAGTCATTTTCAGTGAGGAATGACAGGATATTAAATATAAAGGGATTCAGTGCTATACAAATATGGGTTCCTTTCATGAAATTGGAAATGTGTTCGTTTCATGAAATTAATCAATGAATTTACAGATTTCGGTTAATTGATTTCCTAATAAAAGAAGAACACATTTGTGTAACGTTGAATATATTTATGTTCAGCATTCTTAGATGTTTCAATTTTGAGCGGTATGTTATCTCTCTTATATTAAAGCGTAAATCCCAAAGAAGCTTTCGAATGGTGATAGAATCTGCCTTTATAGCTATTTTTACGACTGCTCTAATTTCCGTCAAGACGTACTTGATCAGAAATTTGCGATAAAAGTTCACATTTAGCGTGCCGTATGAGAATAAATTAATTGACTGCGATTCGTCTATAAATGAGGACATTTCAATCCTATGTCAGAATATGGGTTTTTTCCGCAACTCGCCCAAAGTGAAAGAAAAATATCATAAATGAATCAGTCAAAGAGTGCATTAACTGAAACTGTTGTGCCATGGTAGACTGTGTACAACTGCAGTGGAATTCATATACACTATACAGATAACTTTCTATATGCGACAATGTTGCCAAGGTCTATCGCAGACGTTTGTGTCATATCCATGTCGAAATGGCGTGTAGCAAAATTCAAAAACGGCGAGGTGTGTTTCAAAGCCGGGTCGAATGTCCTTTCGCTTGTCAGTCCCAGTAATTGTTATGCCATTCTTGTTTAGTTATCTCTATATATTTCCTTCGTTGGAGAATTGTTCAAAACCGATAAAAAGAAGCAAGCGATCGTATCGTAACGTTCAAAAAAATTTGACGTATCTCAATACGCGCTTTGTACCAATCCAATGTTCAACAGTAGCACATAACTGGAACTCGCTGAAGTGGCCGACAACCGCATACAAATCAGGCCTTATTACATAAGTTGTGTACACGAGGCAACTAATCAGTTCACGATAAGGTTTCTTCTACAGAGGAGCTTTAACAATAAGGGCAAGACAAAGCACTTTTTCCAAATAAACCGAGAGTCCAACGTGTTACGTTAGGGAGCCACCCCCACAAAAGTGGTGAAATTTGGATTTTTTCTTTAATTTTTTTCTAGCAACCATAAGAGTTACAAAGATGGGTGGCACGTCTTTGAATAGGCTTTCGGGTGAAGTATTTACGATCGATATTAGGATAGATACTTCAAATTAAGTGACTATATTCCATTGAATCAGGAAAGTTGCATCGTAAAGTTACAAGACTCCAGTTCCAGTATACGTCTACCTCCTTACAACTAGGTGATTACGAGCAAAATCTCAGACCAGTCCATTAATCGAGTTCAACGACAACGGATGCATCAAATCCTAAAACATTCCATTTTTTTTAAATTTTCAAACAAAATTTTCGTTCGGTGAAACACTTTTTTTTCTTTGTGGCTGCACGGGGTCCCTAGGCAGTTGCCTACTCTGCCTAATCCGGAACTGATTGTCGGCATAAAACGTACACGCAACTAGAAAGTGTAACAGGAATATCAAGGTAAGGGAAACAATAGGAATATTGTGGTGAAAATATAACCAGTTCCGGCTAAAAAATGACGCAGACCAAATTAAGCATGCGATTTACGCACGAAAGTAAAACCGAATCGCAAAGGTCAAGTTTATCTAGTAGATAACACCCTATGTGAATAGGTACACTTGTTCCCATGCAAATTAACTGTCAGATAAGTTTAAATGGTGAGATTAAAGTAATGTATATGGTACCTATTATTCTATACAATTCCTGGGGCTAGGCAATGTGTATAATTGAGCCCCCCTCCCCCGTCCCAACAGAAAAACGTACAAAGGACAATATTTAGAATCCAAAAACTAAACACTAGAGAGACCAGATCATACAACACTTTTAAAAGAAAATACATCCCACATTTATCACAATGACCAGCCATTATGAATATTTCCTAAACAAACTTGGAATTGCATTTCCTAGGTATTGTACAGAATATCTACCTGAATTGAAGATTGAATTGAAATTGCCGATAACATGGCACTATAGAAAAACAGGAAGAAGACGTTCTTTCTCGATTACGCGTTTAATTTCATATATGCGTGTCCGAACACTATTTAGATGTGTTCTTAGATTAAACGTACAATTCTGTTAGATAGATATTATGGAAATATGTAACATGTAAACGAACTTAGCTTCGTCGACGATGAACATGACAAACTAAATAATAAACGCGATTAGGGTGGTAAATTAAATTATGTATAATTTAAAGTTCCCGCAATATTTGTAAATTGTATCTATGGAACTTTAAAGTTTAACGAAATAATTTGGCTTACAAAGTAATTTCTCAGGAGGCATCTAACAACAGCTAAAGTACGAGTACCTTCCAGTGGAGCTATATTTTGTTGATTTTTGCTAGACAATATTATATATAAATAACTATTATTTATACTATGCTATTATTTAACCTGATTCTGTATGTTTATCGTATCTTTTGTGTGTGAACAAAATAAATATTATAGTTGCACAAACAATAAAATTACTTTTGCAGCAGTGGAGGTAGTAATGCGACATCCTAAGTACATAAATAACACTAAATGAACCTTCAGAGTATCTTTAGCGAATCCATTCTATGCCTTGAAGCTACTGCTCCATGCTTTAACTTACAAAACTGAACACGAATATATTATAATAAAGTTATGAATGTCTCAAGCGTAATTTGTATCGGGCCACAGGCAAGTAATAAGTTGTCTGGACTCAGGATAAACATTAAAACTTCATTACCTTTCGTTACATAAAAAGCTATTTTCGTAATCCATATTGTTATTTTAATATAATAAAGCACAATTTGCAAATGAAATGTCATACATAACGGCCACTTTTTGTGGTTTTATCTCTGTTTAATAATGATCCATGGTAATATACAGTTTCCATGATGTCGCCATCATTCGATTTTATGAAATTAGAAATAGAAACGTAGTACATTCTTCTACTGCAACCAAGGTTCTATGTAAGATTTTTTATCCAGAATTCAATTTTTTTGTTAAAATATATAAAACAGACAAATAGCTAGGAGGATTTTTATGGGCGAGTACAAACAATGTTGGGGGTATTATCATTGAGATAGTTATAAATTCAATGGTATTATGTATTTCTTATTTTTTTTATTTTTGTGTATAGTGTTGTGACAACACGCATAATTTTAGTTTGTGTAATTTTTGTATGGTTTTGAAAAAGATCAGGCAGAACAAGCCACATGTGCGAATTGATTGATTTATTTAGGTTGATAAGAGGTTATTATTATTATAATATTATTTAGATTGATGTTTTTTATTTATATATAACCGTTTCTTTATTTATCCATAAGGCTGTAAGGATATCTTTACATTCTACTAATTTTATTTATTCTATTTTAGATTATAATCCTTTTTATAAGCACCCAAATGAGGGTTTTAATTGGACTTTATGGCACAGAACTGTCAAAAATTGCCTAGCAACGATTACTTTAACCATCGAACATTTATTATTCAGAACAATCATACAATCATGTTATTTATAGAAATTAAAAGTGCAATTGCTTGGATTAGAAATTGTAACATCATGAACCAACACCTAATCTTGAATTTCCTTTTTTTGAAGTACCCAAGATTTCTTTAAGTCACAGTCTCAGTATCCATAGCAACACAAAAAACGCCAACTATAATCTACACCACTAATACTTGGATAGGGACAAATTCCTACAAGAACTACAGCTAATCTCTTTTAACTTTTTAGAAATTGCGCTAAAATAGAATAAAACGTTGTATGTACCGCGGGCATAATCGATTATGGCCCTCGAGAAATTAAAAGCCCTTCTTCGTCGGGTTTTAAACATTCTCTCGTGGCATAATCTTTTGATAATGCCCTTAATACATAAATAACTATTATATACATTCTATTTCCTTATATCAGTACGTTCAGGTTCCTTTTCCAGTTTTCTCTGTCTTCTGCCATTCCTTTTGCTTCCGTCCACGTGTTTTCTCCCTTGTTTAATATATTTTCAATTACTTGCTCCCATGATTGTTTTGGTTTTCCTCTTTTCCTCTTGCCTATTGTTTTTTCTTCCCAGATCTTTTTGGCTTGTGTACTGCTGTCCATCCTTAGTAAATGCCCTCACCATCCCAGTTGCCTTTGTTCGATGAATTCTTCTACAGATTTTTCAGTTGTCGGTTCCACTTCGTTCCTTAGCCTTTTCCCGAGTATCTTTTCAAATATCCTCATTGGGGTGCTCAATAAGGTAATTCTTCTGTAGTCACTACAGACCATCGCAAATTTGTTGTCAAATAGCAAACGGTAACGTACAGGACTAAATCTAATGTATCTGCAAGAAACTAATTTACAATTCAAAACTAATTAAATTTTTCGGAACAACAAAAAGTAACGTAGATAAAATCGCGGTGATGGTGTCGAAGGTCTCGTAAATTATATCAAAGCAATTCAACGATTAAAAATAATCTTCAAAAATGTCATCGGTAATACTTGCAGTTAACAGAAACAACCAATAAGTCTTTAGATGTAATAATTTCTACGTCAGTCGATGGAACAATATCACGTATCAGCTTCTATTTCAAGATGCAGAGCCCATGTAAAAGGTGATACAATCCAAATTCTGCGCAAGTATTTATCAAACAATACCGATATAGATCGAGATATTCGTAATGTTCAACGTCGAAACAAATGCAGGAAAGGAAATAAATTGCGTCATCTTAAAAACACTTACCGATGCAATGAATTTTATACAAGTAGATCTGATATACAAGTGTTTCGGGCAAGGGAAGGAATAAGTCTTGTAACCTTCCCCATAAATCTTTTAATACGTTTCCTTCAGGTAATTATTTTGGATTTTTCCAAAAAGTATAGACTATCCTCTGAATCAAAATCCTTTCTTTAGACAGATTAAATGCAAAATGATAGGGTTCATTTATATGGATGAGCCCTGCAGAAGACAGATTTATGCAAATATACGTATTCTCCTATAGTTTAGTGAAATGAATTCAGCAATGAGAAAATCAGTAAATTGCAGTACCATCAATGCGACTAACGCCAGACAGTCACAAAATTCACGTGGCTGCAGCTTTATTATTCAACCCGTACGCTTACCACTCTATAACGTCTCTAAATCCAAGGTGTATGTAAAGCAGCCATTAACGTATGTGTGCTATATTGAAATTGCAGGTTTTAAGTTTATTTAACCCTTTTAAATTCTGGCACCTAGCTATTACCTTTCACAGCAGCATTCAATTTTAATGATCTCATTCCAACGTGAAATTTCAACCAGTGCGTGTCAGATTATATCGCGGTTTATTCTTTCAAATTACTTTTACTGTTTTGTTTCCTGGAAAATTACGACCTGCTGCTCTAATTTACACTAAGATAATCAAGATTTGCCAGTAACAGATTTTAAAACAGAAATAAAATTGAATGAATTAACCAAATACCGACTAAATTTATAATAAGAAACTAACATTAAAAATGACAATTCAATAAATTTTTCCCAATCTGTGCCCATTTGAAGTAGAAAAAATTTCAGGTCTTATGAAATAACTAACGGGCGTTCAAAAATGACTTGCTGTCGAGTCACCTTTGGAAGTTCAAGTTAAGTACGATTTAGCATGTAAACAAAAATTCTAAAGGTGACTCGACAGCAACTGATTTTTGATCGCGTAGTACCATTTTTCGATATCCCAACCGAAACTAGGTTAAAAACACGTATTTTTGCACTACAAGGTGGCTCGCTCTCACCTTTGGCATTGTTTCAACCTAAAGAAACGGCACCCTCATGTAGTTTACGCAACAATTTATTAGACTATACTAGGCGGCCTAGGCGCCAATTTTCGCACAACAGAGTTCAGGCTACCAACAGTTTTTTTTGTCATAAAGATTCAACCGAATTTACTTGAGTGAACACGAAGTATTGCATATTCTTTCTTTATATCATTAATAAGTCCTAGCATTCTTAACGGGAACTTAGGTCTTTCTAGTTAAATGTTTTCCTCCGGGATCTATTCAAATTCAACAAAAACGCCGTACACTTCCCATAACACTTTGATGTTGTTTGTGCTTACATAATAAAACAGAAAATAAGATAAACTAAGTTAAACTACCTACTCAAGCCGTTCATTCAATAGGATAATGATTCTAACCGCCGTGTGTGTCAGTGATTTTAATTTTGCCAAATCACGGTATGCCAAAATGAAATATTTCAGCTGACTAAATTTGTCACCTTTGGGGCAAGAATAAGACCGCGTAGTTCGTTACAAGATTTCTGATAAAATAACGTTTAACTATTCGGATACCTCTATGTATGCCCCACCCTTCGTAATGTTGAAACGTGGAAAGGAAAAATGTTTCCCTCTCATTCCCCCACTAGCGACTCGAGAATTAAATCCTACAAGACGAGTAATTACTATCAAAACCTGCCAGATATAATAAAGCGGTTAATTTACTCATATATTTGCGTTTAATGAGGAACGGGGTATACAAGTAAAAATAATTCACGATCATGTTCGATGTACGAAGCTCGTATTACTGATGTTGAATACCTAATTTTGTTACACGGCAAGTAAGACAAATTAACGATTACGATCAGATTCAAGACTGGCAGTATAATTTAATTTACTTCGTCGAACTCGATTAATGTAAATGTAAGACTATACATTCTGGTTGGAAATTATAATGCTGTTATAACTAATTATATAATCCACATTACTCGATCAAAGATGGTTTATAGTGTAATCGTATTATTTTTTTTAATGTAACCATTTAGTTAATATAGATTTCCTCTTGGTAGAACACGTGTTTTCTTTGCCCACATTCAAGTAAGCAATAATTTACCTAGAAACCCTTATAAAACTGTCAAACATAACGCCGATTTAGGGTGATTTAACCATCTGTGTTCATCACATTCGTACGCATATTTGAGTAAATGTGTACACCAAAAATGAAAACGATTTCAAAACTATAAAAGTTAACGATATCAAACACGTGATTTTGCATTGCGGTTAAATTTGAAAAACAAAGATATAAAAAATATAAAATATGGCATACAACACACAAATAAATAATAATAAATAATAAATAATAAATAATAAATAATAAATAATAAATAATAAATAATAAATAATAAATAATAAATAATAAATAATAAATAATAAATAATAAATAATGCATTAAATAACACAAGTATACTGCACGATGCTACCGTTCACACGTGAGTTTTTCAACATCCATAGCTTACATTGGAATATTCTTGACGTTACAGCAGTACTGCGGGTGGCAGTTCCATACATATGACAAAATAGCACAAGTACTAGTATACAAATAAACGTACCTAAGTATCAGAGATACAACACAAAGTAAAGGTAACAAAAACCACACAATGTAAGAGATTACACATTAATCTCTCATCGGCATTTTCTCTCTTCCATCCGCTGGTCAGAACTTTCGAATGGGGAATAGGCCTTCAACGTAAAATCGGATGTCCTTGTAAACCCCTTGGACCCCCCCCCCCCCCCACTACGTGACAATAAGCAACTGCCCCAAATGCCAGAATAGATGCAGCAAAACCTGTAAAATTCCCCCGCATCATTGGTGCAAAGGGCCCTCAACATTGATACTTGCTCCAGGAGCAGCAACAACAAATGCCATCTGACCTGTAAAAAGTTAAATAAACTTTCATCGTCCTGGCTGCTGAAGTCGCACTAAAAGAAATAGCCCCTAAAAGTTTCACGGAGGTGCCAAACATTCGATGTTCTTTAACGCAAACCATCACTCGCCACATTTCCATCAATCAAAACCCTGGAACATTTCCCAAATCTGCAAGGAAACCTAACAAGTTTGTTACATCGCAATGAAACCCCAAAAGCAGCACGCCATTGGACTCCCCTTCGAAAGGGGAAATACTTATGTGAGGAGATAACGTTTGTTTTGATAGTGCAATGATAAGAACGAGCAAACTCATCTGATGCGTTTTAGATGACTGCTATCATTATAACTAAGATGGCTGGAAGGAATGAAATTATTGGTCCAAACTTTTCGCTATTTGTAATTAACAAATTTGGAGCAATAAAAAATGTTCCGCAATTACTATTTCAATAAACCTACACTTCAAATGTTTATGTTACCAAAATTAACGCATTTTAATATTAATGGGGAATCAATGAATACCTATGGAACAGAAAACAAGCTGAGAAAACTTACGGAAACTAACATAGTTTAATCCAAAAACTGCATTTAAACTAACGATTCCATGTAATGGGAGCATACATGGACAATTTTGATTTTAGGATAAAATTATCACCGATGAATCTTATTAAACTGGCTTTTGTATCAATATCAATTCCAGTGCTTGCAGTTGTGATCACTAAATTCGTTTAAAGTTTATTTATGGCTATTACAATTAAAATAAGTTTACTTAAAAAGCAGACGACAATATTAATGAATTATGAACATTGCTTTTTTGAAAGGTTACAGAAGTCGAAAGAATAAAATAAATTTTAAATAAAATATTAAATTATTTCATTAAACGGATACAGCTATACTGAAAAAGCAAAATAATTAAGCAAACGAAGCAATTCCTAATTAAAAAGGAAGGGAAGTTATATAATAAAGCAGCAAATTTAACGAAGCAGTTTGTGCGTCAATGAATCTTGTGCGAAACAGTTACAAATACGAGCATATAGAAACATTTATTTAAACAAACTCGTTACCCAAGGCACAACAGTTAGAAAGCACCGACACGACGCACTGGCATTGTTTTTCATTCATTCGTTAACAATTTTTATTATAAGTGACATACGAAATCAGCAAAATTCATTTTAAATTACCCTTTTAGCGTCGTATGGTAGTGTTGGTGTGGACTCAGGAACCAAAGCACAAGCGCAAAAGCACAACTTGCTCTGTATATCCGCTATTCTAGATCTGATGTGATCTGATTCACCAATAAGGTTGTGGACAAAAGGCATTCCTAAAGAATAAAATGTATTATGTAAACAGACATGATATGCTTGATATTAGTATGAAAATAATGAAATATTTCATTGTCTAATGAAAGGCCCTACGTTGTTTTGTGAAACGAGTTGCTCGAGGATGTTTGTGTGTGTGTCGCTTTAAGAGCGCGCTGCCAGAGTGGTGGGGGAGCTTATTGCCTTTAGTTTATATTGTTACCATTTCAAAATCAGAAGGATAACGGCAGATGGCGCTAATGTTGTCTGAAAGCACTGTTAAGTATCTTGTTTTTATCTCGAAAATTCGCCGCGTCCTTCGGAAACTTTCGGAGACTTTCGCTATATTTACAACAAGCACGTACTTTTGTAGTCAGGATAATTACGAAAGCGTAGAGCGGACATAGATAAAATATTTTACTAATTTCAAGTTATAACTCAAAATTAAGGCCAGCTTCGAGATATAAGTCGAAATTAAGACTAGCTTCGAGTTACAACTCGAAATTAACGGTAATTTCAAGTTATAACTCGAAATTAAGGTCAGCTTCGAGTTACAACTCGAAATTAACTGTAATTTCGAGTTACAACACGAAATTAAGATTAGCTTCGAGTTGTAACCCGAAATTACGTTTGAGTTCCCGTTATTATACTCTGTATTAATCCAATCCCGGTTACTAATTGTTCAGAGTTGACAGCTACTGGCGATTGTGTTTTAAATGCGGTATCGTGGTACTACTTTGTCGAAATGGAAGAACTGATCTCATTTTATTTTCGTATGGGTTTACAACAGTGTGAGATAGTGTCTTGTTTGGCGTTAAATCATAGCATATTTATTAGTGATCGCCACCTTAGACGTTTGCTGAGAAAACTAAATTTATTCAGAAGACAGAATTACTCGGATATAACCGATGTGGCAAACTTTATTGAAAACAGTGTTCACCAGCACAGCCAACTCCATGGGTATCGGTGGATGTATTTAAAATGCTTGCAGGCCAATTTCGTTGTGACACAAGAAGTTGTGAGACTGTTACTTCACATTATTGATCCGGTAGGTGTAGATATTCGCACTAGACGTAGATTACGTCGTAGGCAATATAAGAATAAAGGACCTAACTTTCTATGGCATATGGACTGTTATGATAAACTAAAGCCATTTGGTATATGTATTAGCGGATGCATCGACGGATTTTCTAGGCGAATAATGTGGCTGTATGCAGGGAACAATACTAGCGATCCAAGTGTGATAGCAGCCTACTATTTGCTAACATTAAAATCAATTGGAGGTTGTCCTAGAACTGTAAGGGCTGACATGGGCACTGAAAATGGCTTAGTCAAAGAAATTCAAATTAATTTAAGAAACCAGGCTTTAACGGATGATGGGCATAGTCTACTGCCTCCTTTTCTGTATGGAAAAAGTACATCAAATCAAAGAATAGAGTCGTGGTGGTCAATTTTAAGAAAACATCATTCACAGTTCTGGCTTAACCTATTTCATAAACTGCGAGAGGATGGTAATTTTTCTGGAGACTTTCTGGATAAAAACTTGATACAATTCTGTTTTCTAAAGATTATACAGGTAGGAAGGAAATACATATTCTATCAGATACGTAAAAAATAGTAGATATTTCTGCCGTAAGATAGTCTGAAGGCGGTGAAGCGTAGTTTTTGTTCACAATAAATGAAAAATGTAAGTAGATATTTCATTACTAATACTGATATTTTTAGGATGAACTGGACACGGTGGCCTTAGAATGGAACTTGCACAGAATATCGGGATCAAGAAACAGTGTTTCGCCAAGAGGTCGACCATTCACCTTGTATCATATGCCTCAAATTTACGATACTACAGACAACATTTGTCACATTCCAATTAATGAAATTTCAAACTTTGATGAATTCTGTGCATTTCCATCCAACTGTCCTTGTGACAGAGATGTTTATGAATTAAGCGTGATTTTAATGATTGAAAATGATTTGCACTTGGCTAGGAATGCACACGATGCCACAGATTTATATTTGTATCTACGAGCGAAGATAGTGGATCTTATGATTTAATACAACGGTGTATTGGTTATCACACAGTGTATGTCGATTATTTTACTTTATTCACATACATTCACATACATCGTTTTTATAATTATAAGTATATAAAAATAAAAACTTAACTTAACATCAATGTACTTGTATTTAAGCAGTCAATAATAATTAAATAATGTCTATTAACCACACATTCCCAAAGCAGTTGCTGCATTGCCGCGTTGTATTGCCAAGCTTATTTGTTGTTGAAGATATGTTTTGGCTTGACGAACTCTAGTTTTTGTTTGCAGCAAGGAACCTATTTAATGCCACAATGTTTTGGTTTCTTCGCTCCAGGTTCCCATGGTTTCAATGGCGAAAGCAACAAATTCATATGTTTCTTTAATATCTTTGTATTTCTTGTGCTTCAGAGAAACTGTAGAAGCGACTGCAGAACCTGAGAGCAAACAGCTGTTCTGAAGGTGTGAAGCAGCAAGTGTCGACGCAAACCAAAGAACGTCCTTTTTCCACGGAGTTATAGACATTCCGTCTGGGCGTTTACCATCCGTTCGGAAAAGGCCACACGGTTATAATAAATTTGGAATATCAATTGATACCAGAGCCCGTTTTAAAATATTATTTATGGCACTATGTCGTGAACTTTTTGAACAAGACAGACCATGATGTCCTAGAGAATTAAGAGAAGCAGTACAAATACATGTATGAAGATGGCAAATGTTTGAACCAATCCTTAAAGAGACTGCAATTTGTAAAGCTTGTTTGTCCAATAAAGTAGTACTCAAGGTAAAGCATTTAACCAGGCACCAGACTCTGGTTGTGATGAAGGAAGTCAAACAATCTTTATGTGGGGAAAATTTTTGTTATTACCTAATTAATATTAATATTTTTTTAAATACCCAAAAACTGTCTCCTTTTCAGAAGAAAGGATTTCATCCCTTAACTGTAGTTTTGCTATTATATTTGTTGAAGTCGGTTCACATACACTATGCAAAGATATCGAATCGCCTATTTTCCCTAGCGCACCTGATTTGGAGAATCACTTAGCTACAAACTCTGGTGTCTGAAGTAGTTCTTTTTGCGCTTCACCAACTAGTACGGATTTAAAATTAATCTTCGTAACCAGTCTCAAAATCTACTATTTCTTCTTCTTCGACACTATCGAAGTTTGTTAAAGCCTTTTCTAGTGTATTCGATCCCGATTCTGATTCAAATTTTTAAAAATCGTTGGGTATTTCATCGTCGGTAACGAACTGATTTAAACAATTTTTTATGAATACTGGCGGTGCTATAGGTGGTGTATAGGGAAATAATTGCGGTCACTCCATTCACTTCCAATTATTTTAGCAACAGCTTCCCATTCCGCGAAACGGAAATAATCTCGAAAACAAGGCACTTTAAGGCTCGTTCCAACGGTACAGAGCAGGTTTCCGGCTTTCCGGTATCTTGCACCGATAGGGGCAGGTTTTTCGCGCTGAGACTTCACAAAATAGAAGCGAGAAAAAGCACCAAATTAGACCAGTCTGCTTGTATACCCATGCAAAAAAGTCATCTGACGACGACCTAATTATTTTGGAGTTTGTGTTAATAATGTTAAATGGAATAAAGATGGCATGCATCCCATTAATCGGGAAAGAAAAGAATATAGACAATATTATCATTTATTTAAATCATAAAATTATTATAGAAAGTTTTCTCAAACACTGTCCCTATAAGAGCTTATTTATCCACAACCCCCGCGAGCGTCGGCAGAAAAAACTAAATTTTTATTCCGGCAAAAGCGTGCACGGCTGCACGCAGCATGGTAAAGTCTTTACACTAAATTATAAAGTTATGGCATAGTTACCGGACTACTTTTGTTTATGTAAGGAAGAGTTTTACTGACAGAAACCGATAAAATTAATAAACAATGAATTCTGTCCAACCGTTCACTTTCTTATCAATATAATTTGTTAATTTAGAGGACTTCAAGTACTAGAAGTGAAAAAAATAGTATATATACCACGGTAGAGAAGTCTATTATTGCCTTCGCGCCTTACAACCCTCGGCGCAAGCGCCTCGGAATGTAATCTTGGTGCTCAGGCAATCAGTAATCATATAATAATTGGGCTTCTTGTCTGATTGTAGGTAATTGTATTTTTTGTATACATAAATAAATAAAGAGCTTAATAAATTGTTATCAGTATGGATATTATTTATTTCAAAATAAAAATGAAAGTATAGATAACATACACAACTCATATAGATTCAGGAAATATACCTACATACTTATTATATTTTACAAATAGGCTACAAAATGAAATATGACCTCATTTAACATACTCTACTACAGTTCTACTTGAAGTTGTTAAATTAAATAAAGAAAAATATCTGTGTTTCGAGAAATACATTTCAGTATTATAAGGTTTTGGGTAACTTCTAACTTATACCATATCCATCACCCATACATTGGAACTTAATAAATTGTTAAACTCATTCCTGAACGTTAGGAAATTTTCGTAGGTTGTCGGAATTTGTAGTATGCTTGAACAAGTGTGTGCTATTGGAACCCGTGCAAATCCATCAGTACTAATGAAATCAATTGTGATTTTCCCTATTGGAAGATCTGACCCTGTGCAGAATCTCAGAAAAGATGATCGAGTTTTTTCGTCGCTTTCTTTAATAAATTTCTTCAAAAACTGAACAATTTGCTTTTTATCGTGAGACAAGTTTTCGTCCACTTTAAAAAGGGATATTATGTTTCTGTCAGTTGGCTGATAAGCCGAAAAAATGTAATCTATGTTCAATATATGTTTTATATAATTTAAGTGTGGTCTTATACATTCCCTCACAAAGGACGGTTTTTGAAGTATCTCTTCCTTTGCTATTTGCTCCAACATAACTTTTAAATTATGTTTATTGGGCAAACATTTTGCATCGTAATTGGTACAAAATTCTAAAAGGTCATCTTCATCGGCATCTTCAAAATTCTGTAATGAGTTTCTCAGTAATACAGCATCTGAATGTGAGACAAACTTAAGAAAATTTTCCAAAACTTCGTCATTATCTATTGGTTCATCTAAGGAAGACTTGAAGAAAGCGGGAGCTATCCTTATAGGGAAATATTTTTCAGAAACAAAGCTCTCTTTAATAATGTGGCCTATAGCGCTCCATTCCTCTTTCTGAAAATCATGTCTTAGGCATGGTACTTTCAATTCCGTACCCATTGTACATGTTTCATAAAAAGTATTAAAAAATTCAGATATTGTATCTCGTAAAACACCGCCCAAGTCTTCTGCCAATTCCGTCTTGCCATTCGGAAGTACCATTTCTATTTGCATGTTTTTAAAACTAATGTTTCTGTTTTTTACCGCATCTATAAGTTCTCTGAATACATTTCCTCTATGTAAAATTAATTTCTCAGTTGAACTTTTTTCTGACATGTCATTGTCATGCAGTGAACCTATATCTACAGTGTGCAGATTAAAAAATTCAGGTGAAGTATCATTGTGATCAAGACGAAATGAAACCATGTCCTCCTGATGACTCTGGAGATTGATATTCTGAAATTGACAAACTTATTTAGAATAAATGATAACGTTTAGACATGTTAATACGAGCACCTCATAAAATTAAATTAAAAGTTCTTAAGTCAGAATTTCTAGTTCGAAGTCGGAATTCCTAGTTCGAAATCGGAATTCCGAGTTCGAAGTCGGAATTCCGAGTTCGAAGTCGGAATTCCGAGTTCGAAGTCGGAATTTCTAGTTCGAAGTCGGAATGTAATCCAAATTAAAAAATGAAATTGTGTGGCCCTTCTACGCCTTCGTAGGCGAGTTATGCAAAGGTAAATGAAGATCCTAAAAATAAGTTACTTGTTAATTGTACACGAGTTTTTGATGGTGAGAAAAGTCAGTCAGTCAGGCAAAGTCAGAATTAGAAAATGTTTTAACTAGAAGAAGCTACCATGAAGATTTCATCCTTCCACAAATAGACATTCTGCACATGCACAAATGCGCAGAAGATGACTTTTGGCATGTGCGTAAAAGCTAAGAAAAGCTGTTCTGCAAATAGGAACGAGTTACGTGGATCGATGGAAAGACAGCCAGACCGACAAATCATTTCAAATCATTCTCATTTTGTTTATTGCCATACAATAGGTGGTCTAGGGGAAGAGATACACGGAAGACGGAAGACAGGCGGACGGACAGGCAAACAGACAGACAGAGTGACGGAAAATAAAGGGCTTTTCACATTTTTGCGGGTTCGGAGGGGCGTTACAAAAATGTTGAATGTAACTGTTTAACAGTAAAAGATATAGTCAAAGCGAAAAAATTACTAGCTATATAATAAAATGTAGTTACCTCTTCAATAAACGAAGCTAAATATCCGGAAATATTGCTGGTTGAAGGTTGGTTGATATCGTCTTCTCTATAAGCAACCGTGCTGGGTTGAGTTGATTGGTTGGAAACAATGTCGTTTTCAAAGTCATCACATAAATCGAAGACCATCTCATTCTCACTACTGTCATCTACCAGAGGAAGATCATTACCGCCTTCTTTGCATTTAACAATGGATAAATAAAACCGCAATTTATTTACTTTGGTTTCATTGTACATTTCCTCAACAGTTAAGTCGGTATCCACTGGGCTCTTGCAAAAATCAAGCAGACTTATTGTGAAGTTTTCAATAGGCCCAAAAGTCTTTGAAATATTGTTAGGGAAAAATAATTTTTTTGCAAATTCCAAAATATCTTTATTTTTGCTTGTCCTATCTACGTCGACTTTTCTTGTGCCTCCCCCTTTGTTAAGTCTAACTTGCGTTAGTTGTTTTGTGGTATCATTGAACGCCATAAATCCCAATTCAATAGCTCTGGTCGTCTTTCTATGCTTCTTCGGCTCCAATACGTGAGAAGATGCTCCTTTATTATCACTTCTAGCATTTCTGGCAGCCATTTTTTGGCGTAGCTTTTCAATTAAGCCATTTTTTTTGGGTAATAGCTTCCTCTGGCAAAAGTTTTTCACCGCTATTCTGTCCCCTAATCGAGGAATGTATTTCTTGAATACCTCCTCGTCCATTACTTGAATGGTGGCTTCATCAATCTGATAAACATACAAATTAAAGAAGTTGAGATATTATATAACTATCAATTCGTAGATATCGTCAGTGAAATGGATAAAATGTGATTAGCGGACTAGCCTATAATGTTATATATAACCTGTCAGGAAAGATTGGCGGTCACAGAACACTTGATCCCAATCTACAATCTCTGTTTTTCGTAAGGTGCTAGCGACTTCCGGGATAGTATCGTGTCAATGTTGAACGAAAAGACTTTTTGTTCAACATTAGCACGATCCTATTCCAGAAGCCGCTCGCATCTTAGTAAAAACAAAGATTGTAAATCGACACAAGGTGTGCTGTGACCGGTATTGCTAGTATAGGAGTAGGTATACTTACATTTTCTAACTTCATATTTTCAATTTCATCATTCGATAAGCCTCTCGTCTTTAAGAACTCTTCCAAAGACAAATTCATCTGTAAAAAATTAAATTGTTGCACAACCCTTAGCAATAACTTATAGGCACGCCATTACTAGCTTTACTGACGAGTTGAGAATGCATCCTTTTACCATAGATTAAATACTTTTAAAGAATGCTTTTACACAACGCAAATGAATTACGTAAAGGGTAAAGAATATTACTTACCTGTTCCAAGCAGTTTTCTTCACCCATGGTTCACAAAGAAATATAACAAAATTCGCTTACTTTGAGTTATTATTCTACTTAAGTCGGTCTAAAAGATAGAGATGACACGTAATCACCTACTCTAATTCTTAACTGTCATGTGCCTCAAACAGTAATTAATTGAAATACTGAGTAATAAGCTAGTCTTAATTTCGTGTTGTAACTCGAAATTAACCTTAATTTCGTGTTGTAACTCGAAGCTAGCCTTAATTCCGACTTGTAACTCGAAGCTGACCTTAATTTCCAGTTGTAATTCGAAGCTAGTCTTAATGTCGAGTTGTAACTTGGAGCTGGCCTTAATTTCGACTTGTAACTCGAATCTAGTCTTAATTTCGAGATGAAACTCGAAGCTAGTCTTAATTTCGACTTGTAACTCGAAGCTAGTCTTAATTTCGAGTTATAACTTGAAATTAGTAAAATATTTTATCTATGTCCGCTCTACGCTTTCGTCAGGATATAAATAAAGAAAACAAGATTATGCTAGTTGGTGCATGACGTCACGCAGTACTTTAAAATCGGGATTCTGAATTTGTGTTTTTATGATTTAGGTGAAAAAAATTTATAGAACATAACGCAAAATATGCCAAAAAATTTGAAGAAATCGTTAGACCACCTTTAAAAATGCTATAAACTATAATTGAGTGCACTATAACAAGAGGAAGTGCAAGCGTTTTTCAAAATATGGTAGATACCTACTTATGCTAGAGCATCTAAAAATTTTGGAGTAGATTACTACATAAAATCTAGCATAAAATATTGATTTATGTAGGTACACAAGTTATAATTAATTGGATGAAAAATGGATTCGATATATTCTTTTCAATAGTAGACTTTACACTGGTTTGTAATTACATCCCTACTTCTAAAATGAACTATTTTTAAAGGAGAAAAAAAGCACGAAATAAAAATTGCAGGCCGCAAGAAACAATTTACTAAGCTATGTGTACCATAAACCTGCGAAATCCTAAAGCACAGTTATTTTTAGAACAAAGGGCTACTCCTACTGTGTATTGTCATATTGTGTTGCTGTTATTCACAAGCTCCGACCTTGTGTGGGTGTTGATTGTGATGCGATTTCTTTGACTGTCTACCTTATAGTCCAGGAGGCAGCGAAATTTTTTATGCACTCATTTCTATAAAGTTGATATTCTGCCATTTTGATAGTACGAGTAAACACAAAGTCTACCACTCACGCAAGATGCATAAAAATTTATTCAATTGAACTTATTTCTCCAAAGATGAAATTTTTGTTTCAAAAAGTTAATGTCATTTCAGACACACAAAAAATTGGTCTACTGATCGCCGATTTAAAATACTTTAGATAGAAATGTGGCGTTTGCTTTTTTGGGACGCCCACCATCCCTACTGACAGGGGCGAACCGTAAGGCATCCCCTCACATATCGTATTTGGCATAATATGGAACCGACTTGGGACTGGGAAATATCAAATATCATGCTAAATTACTAAGTAAATTGTGGAACATAAGTTTATTTTCATAATATCGCGTGCAGTGGGATGTCATATCATATTTAATTGCTTTCATTGCGAACTATTAGATTTCGCATTGAATGCATACCTATCTCGCTGAGAAATGAATGAAGGATTAAGCAGCAATGCCGACTTGCTACATCATAGCACAGGAATAATAAATCTGTGATCATAGGTAGTAAAGTCATGCCATTTTGACCCAGTCTCAGTCTTGGATTTTGCGTGTTGTGGCGTTTCTTTAGCATTTGAATTTCGAAAGTTGGAAAATTTTAACATTCCCCCTGTAAGAAACTGCTCCGTTCGTCCCTTCCTACTACTGAATTAACGGTTCTGAAAAAACGAAAACGATCCCGAAATCTTTACATTTACCCTGACCTACAGCGTCGCGCTCACGGGTTCTTTTTGCCTTATGAACGAACGAGAGCGGTATATTCACTACCGTGGTCATGTATTTAAATTCAAATGAGAACCCGCCATGTTTCTCCGCCATCTACAGGCGAACCACTGCACTTACGTTTCGCTTTCGATCTAAATATGGTGGGAAACACAACTAGGGTCATTTTATAATGAAGAAGTTTCGTACAAATTTCCTTTAATTGACCATAAAATCACTTGAAACTTATGTGTTATCTTTGTAATGACCCCAAGAAGGCAATGACGAAAATTCATGGAGATTTGATTTCATAAAAAATTAAAATTGCCCATTTTCAAAAATGTAATTAACCTATTTATAGCGAATGTAGATCGATGAAAATTCGTTACCTCCTGCGCTGGTCCTTGCTGATTAATATAAAAAAAAAATTAGACTGATACCACAAACGGTTTTTAAAAATTGTACAAAAATCTAAAGGCATGTTTTAAGTGTGTTATCTACGCTGATCCCCACCACTCCGGCAGCGCGCTCTTAAGGCTCGGCCAACACAAATAAAACGCAAGAGATGCGGAGAGTGAAATTTAATTAAGAATGTTAATAAAAAAACAATCACATCCAAATTCAAATCAGAGTTGCCCTCTTTTAATCGCATGAGTGTATAGCTCTAGGGACTTCATTTACAAGAATGAAAAAAGAGCTATTGCAAACCTTCTAGAATCTGTACTCAATTACTTTCGCATTTCTTTTCTAATTTGCATTTTACAATTTTACATTATAATAGTTTTCAGCCTGTACGACAACATCGGGCAATTTGATCTCCCTCATAATCGTGACTTGACACCGATATTTAACATATTGTGCCACCATCTTTGACGGAAATTAAATTATGTACTTAAGACTGATATGTAATGGATCCCGTCATCCACACCAAGGGTTCACGGTACGAAGAAATGGGTAGAGCTCAGGCGTCGCCCATTTTGACCAGGATATAACCTGTCCTATATTAGTCAAACAACATACAAATTCAGAAATCTTGAAAAAAAATCACATTTGCATCACTAACAGAAGGAAAATAAACATCAAAGGAGGGTAAACATGGTACAAAACATGTACAATTAAAATAGAATCACAAACATGGTTTCTAAACTAAACAAGAACAAGAGCAATCGCGAAGGGTTAATTCTATTTCGGTTAACCAACATTTGTGAACAGGTCAGGACGCAGAAAACGCGTTCAGAAAACTCACTCAATCGCACTCTATCGAATCAGGGGCAATGATTCTCATTCTCATACCCTGTCAGTTTTGACCATACCTAGGAAGCATGAGGTTTACCCCGCATTCGCGACTGGTTTGTCTAGACTTGTGAATCATAACTGCAATTTGTAGCCTAATCTAAGCTCGCAAGCTGTTTTAAAGCTGCTCTGACCGAATATGATGCTTGGAGCTTTTGTGGATAAGGCACGCCGAAATTTGCTTCCTATTTATTTGTGTAAGTTCACTGTTCAGTTTAATATATTCAGTGACTTCCGAGAAATGTCTTTATGAAGCTGAAACGTAAACGTATTTAATCCTCCACGGTAACCTTTATAAAACTACATACTGTTAAAGTCTTAAAACTCCTAACAAAATGGCAGAAAAGTATTTAAATCCACATTATACTTTGAAAACATGTCTGCATCAATTTTAGGGTTTGTTTTAACAAATACGTACGACCCGTTTCTGGCTTGAGATTCTGGTTGAACGTCTCTTGAAGTAAAAAATGATACCTATTAATTCTTTTCCGTCCTACGACATGTACCTACTCGCTGTGCGTATTTTCCTTTTTTGAGAGACCATACCTTTTTTCTATTTCATTGTGCAAATAACACTTCACAAAATGAGAAACAATTTAGATGGACCTATATAAACATCTAACTAAAAAGATTTTTAAATCAACGTGCAGACACTTCGACGAAGCTTTTACGATTTTGTTGTGTGCAAAATGCGTTCTACTTTTATTTACGATAAACTCGAGCCGAATGATAGTGCTACAGCAATTTTTAAGTTGATGACGTATTGAAGTGATGACATTCTATAGCGCTTTAGATTTTTTGGTGACTCGTTTAGTAAGATTAAGTTTTGGAGAAACGTTTCTTTTGATTTACTCTCACGCTCATCAATTGTCGTCATCTCATTTGTGCTGATGGAGAAGTGGGTAGTAACGTTCGAATCGATTGAGTGGATGTGGATCATCTTTATTATAAAGTGTTGACAGTTTATGTTTGTTAAATACTTAAAAAACGAGGAATTCAATTCCATGTGATCGATTAAACACAAAATAAAACACTTACAGATGAAACAAATTTATTAGACACAATCAATTAATTAGGCTGAAATAAGAATAGGCACTCAGGAGTCCACGCGACAAGCTATCGATTGAAGAATTTATTTAAAGAAATTTTAATTACCTTAAGATGTTAAGTTAATCTAAAATATCTGGTCGTAACTGCAATTCTCTCTAAAGGACGCACAAACACAAGCACCAAATGATGATACTTTGGAGCTTCAGTTAAATCTCGATTTAGACACTGGGTTTGCTGTAACTACAGATGTAGGTAATATTGGCTCTTTGATGGTGGAAAACTCCCTATAACTGATACTTCAAGGCCTTAAAGAAAGGCTTCACATAAGCGATAACTGCTCGATAAACGGGACACTCCGACTAACTTCACTTCACTAATTTCACTTTCAGTTTAAAACCTCTTAGAGCACTCAACTAACATTCTTCTGCAAAACTTTACAACGAGTAAGACGGATTGTCTAATACGCTTAAAATACACCAAACTGCTAATCACCAGATGTCCAAAAGCAACTTTTAACGTCCACCACTAAATATGTCACGATTCACATCGTCCTCTCCTATTTAAAACATGCATCCCTTTCAGTTTCAGCCTCTCGTTTACTTGAATTTGTGTCTATGAAATTAAACTCCTGTCTGTTCTTATTGGCGCAGCCTGCTTATCTTCAAACTTACGCGGCGATTATGAACAATCAAATAACAAAAAAAACGTTTCTACAAAAATTCCATTTCTCCCGAAGTTGTAGTCATAGAAAGGGGGATTGTCTTGGTATATCTTTGTTACTATTAAAGATAGGGATTCGTTTAAATAGGTAGTTTTGTGTGCTGTTCCGTCTAGAAAATTCGTATGCTATGAAAGTCCGTGAAGCTTTCCATGGCAATTGCACCAATTACATTAAAGCATCCATTATTTTTTATTAATTTTGGCTAGTATAAGCCGAAATGACGTAATTTTTGTATTAATGTCAATGTTATTCCAAAATCAAAATGGTCAGTGACTTCAACCCTATAGCTCTGGGAAAAAGCTACCCTATAACTTTCAAGGAGACACGACGAACGTTTCGCAGCACTTTTGAATCTCGGTAGTAGTTAGCTAATACCAAGTGGCACGAATGAATTCCCACGTTATGAAATACCCACTAAATCGGTTATTTTATGGGAGGTATAATCTGAAAGGGATTTGAATAAAAGGAAGAATTTTGTGCGCAAGAAAAGACAATATCAAATAAATATTATTACGCACACAACAAGGCGATACTAAGGAAACCTTCTTCGGGACAAAAACCCCTCAAACACCTCAAATTGTACGATAAAAATCAGGTAATCGAATCAAGTACACTTACACAAATTCATAAAACAAACACAAGAGATATCATACAAAACACGATAAATCAGATCAAGTGCAAAACGCATCAACGGTTCAATTTGGACAAAACAACTCGTAACATTGTAAAAATGTAGGCGCCAAATTGTGCACAATTACTGTGTTTGTACCATGTTTCTAAAAATATTTCTGGTCACCATTGGCGTGCTGTAATCCAGTGGCGTATTAGCATTACGTTTTTTATATGGAACGCCCCATATTTTGTTGAAGAATTGAAAAGAAAGGAGTACATATTTTCAGCGAATATACGGATATCTTAGGTATAATTTAATTTTTTAACCAGGTAACTAAATTGGAGAAACCACGAGTTTGCACGAGGCTGCATTACGCTATTAGATAAAATGTCTCAAACATTCATTCCAATAAAGGAAAATATTAAAAATGTGCCTTGTCAATCATTTACCACTGTGTGTTACGCCTTTATTTTCATGTACGTCTACGATTGTTTAGCATGTGACCCAATAGGCGACAGTTTTATAAAAAAAACATCTATGGCATTGAGTAGGCTTCTTTTATAGGTATTATTTACGTTTTGTTGAATATAAGAATGGTATGATTCGATTTCGAGTTTGTTATTGACACGTGTTGAAACATTCAAGGTACAATATTAATACTTGAAATTCAATCAAATACGATATTTTATCCTTGTATATTTAAATATCTTCCTTATGTGGTAGGTACATCCTCATATTTCACTTAATTAAGCGCAAGAAGCCAGCATTTGCAAACAAAATCAAACCAAACAGAATTTTCCCCTCAAAACATAAAAAAAATTGACGTCAATTATCCGCAGCTTGCGCTTTGAATATAAATGTAGCCCGAAAGTTAACGTATAATTACACCTTTATATCAACTGCCGCTGTTTTTCGCGTGAAATTTTGCATTTCATTTCCATTTACACACTGGAAATAAAACTATAATGTACAAATGTCGACAACGTGAATTTATAAATACCATAAAAAACCTTTTGGAAAACGTGATATAAAACCGTTCTATTCAAAGAACGAAAGGGCTCATTGAGTGAAAAATATGCCAGCATATTGTACTCTCATAACACGAATTTCGTGTCGTGGAACTTTTAAAAATATTCTGAATGCATTGACGTTACAATGCAAAAGTCGTTGCTGTTGTGAAACTTGCCCACTATTTTTCGTGTGTCGCCAAAAAGGTTTTTTCCGTGATAGTTTTTTAGCGGTTTCCTCGGCGTCACTTAAAATCTCTAACAGGCCTTTAAGAGTATTTCAGAGTTTTTTTAAATGAATATTAACTTTGAAAAATCTTCCAGAGTATTTACGCGCTTTTATAGATTTTGAGAAGCCCTTAAGAGTGTAACGGGTTAATTACATTTACAGTGGTTGGAGACACTTGCGTAAAATTTGAATTTGGCAGAAATCCCAAATGAACAATTAATTTTTATGGTACCCACGGCTAACTCAGGAATAAAATTGTTTTATATGCCTCTCACTTGAATTTCCAATCTCTAGCTTTCTTCAGAATACATTTTGGCAATTTGACGCGGACGGGAACCGATTTTTTACTTTTATTTTTAAACTCGAAACCATTACAGGGAGTTAAATCGAGCCCCACGTTGGGTGCCATTTGTTACGGGTTAGATACATTTACACTGGGGCTGAATACAATCGAATCTCTACGGTACTGGCAGAAATCCCAAATAAACAATTAACTTTTATGGTTCCCACAATGGCTCAATATAAACATTCTTTTTTTATGCCGCTTACCTGGCGGAAGTTTGGCCTCTTGTCTCCTTCTAAGCTCTGAAATTCAAAATATAACGTTCTGGTTCGACGGAGCACAAATACCCATAAGGGTTTAGTTGATTGAATGTATCAATACACACAAAAGCAACCGAGTTAAATTTTTCTTGACATTTTCTTTATACACAATATTGGTGCAGCTCACAAAAAGGAATATAAAAATAAAAACGAATGCAATCCCTACCTACTTTTTATCGAGCGTTCCTGCTAGACTTTAGCTAGAGATTTTATCTATAGCACATAATAATTTAATGGTGCATTCTCCTGTACATCGTATCGTATCGTATCGTATGGGTGGCACTCCCTAGGTACAGACGTTTTCAGGTCGCATCCACAGACGACTTAACGAGAGTCGTGGTATGGCTGCCGCGACCGCCAGCTTTACATGTCCTGCGGAACATGGTACTCAGGAGATGTTCTGTACCACTAAACACTTGCAAATTGTTGAATTCGAACTCACAACCGGTGAGGTTAGAGTCCGCTACGCCAAACTAACACATATTCTTGGAATAAATTAATCCCACCAAAGGAGTGGTAATATTGAAATTAAGTGCAAATAAAATTCCCTCACTGAAACAAATAACCCAAATACATTGCTTGTGATCTTTATCGATAAATGAAATACCAACGTGTTCATCTACATATTTCTGATAGGTCGATTTCTTCAGGAACGTTACTTTCATTAAAATTAAAATGAACATTTTCGAAAAGCAACTTACATTAACTGCTATGAGTGAGATTTCTTTCAGGCTACAATGGATTCTCTTTTTGGAAAAATACCGCTCCACTTAGGAAGATGGAAATAGACCGTTGCAATGGTACACTTGACTTTTGATACCACCCTCGTAACGTTAACTTCGAAGTGAATGTCCATTATATTTCGAACTCCAACATCCAGCTCCAAATTCGCGAAAATAGTAGGGGATTTGTTAACGTTGTGTATCGAATATAATAAAGTAAAAATTCAAGACTCACTGTAACCAGAAAGGTAAATTTATTCGGGGGTTCCACAGGGCTCCATACTCGGCCCTTTATTTTACACTATGTACACTGCTAACTTACCAAATTGCATAAATACATGCAAACATCACCTATATGCAGAGATACACAATTAATCTTTCATTTCCATCTTCTGACGTAGATCTCGATAAAGCTAAAGATAAACTTACCAGAGTAGCTTGTTTGAGACATCCAAAAAATACTCCCTAATTATTAATCCGTCTAAATCTGTAGCACTGGTGTTCGGAAAGGCTTACCACCGAAACAGCAGATTTATTTAAATGTTGGCAATCACGTCATTCCAATAATAATAATAATACACTATATATATATATATATAAAACACTAATCGTTACTTGATTTTAATCCGTGCGATTAGTTAACCAGGCTAGACCTGAGTTCTCACAAGAAACACCGACCATAATAATAATAATAATAACTTTATTCCCTATAAAGACAAATATAACACGTCACAGGATCGTCAAAATAACATCAAAGCAAAAAACATTATGTTTGGAAAATTAAAACACAAGATCTTAGGACTAATCATGGATAGAGATCTTCGTTTTAAAAGTCATATAAACCATTGCATTCAGCGCACTTTCAGCAGTCTAAAATCTGTGTATATCCACAGATACAACTTTAACTTTGATACCAAAGTAAAACCATAGACCAATCTATGGTAAAACTAATGAATGTGCTAGTTCTATTTCATTTTAATTATGCAGATTGTGTATATGGACCTTGCTTGGATGGAACCAGCAGGAAAAGACTACAACGAGTGCAAAATTCTTATCTACGGTTCATTTTCGGCTTGAGAAAATTTGGTCATGTCTTCCATAAAACGTCCGAAATAAAGTGGTTGAATATGGAAAATCGCCGTTTTTGTATATGTGTCATCAAATCGTTTTAACTCATAAACCACAGTATCTTTATAATAAAGTTACTTTCCGTACAGATGTACACCATCTCAATTTGCGTAACAAAGGACTATTCCAGCTCATAGGTATCATCTTTTCGAAGGGTGTTTTTCTTATCAAATTGCAAAACAATATAACTCGTTGCCAGCTTTTATCAAAAATCTTTCCTTGAAGCCTTTTAAAACACAAACGCGACTTTTTTACTTTATAGAAGTCAAATCCAATGTTAACCACTTTTTTTATTGTGTTTTTTCTACATTGTTACAGTTTCATTTTCACATTTCTTTAACAAACGCAGGTATACCGCTTTATTGAGAGAAGCATCACTCATTTCGCCATTTAAAAAAAATGAAGTGTATATTGGGGTAAAGTGGAAGAGCAAAATCCGTTCGTATGATGGCTTGGATTCTTCCTTTTTTTGTACAACATGAGAACAATAAACGAAGGGGCCAGCTTACTTCGGAGGAATTTGATAAAGCCGAATTATTCGTACTAAAGTTAGTGTCGGGGTTCAAGGACTTATAAAATCAAAAACAAACGCCGAATTGAAAAATTTGTTTTGCGCATGCGCAGTCGGTTTTTTTATTTGTTAAGATATTTAAATGAAATTATGTATGTAGGCACCTGGAATAAAAGTAAAACTAATGCCGATTCAAAAAATTTGTTTTACAAGCTATGCTGATCTGGTGGGACAGAATCAACCCCTTAAGGTATATTGTAAAAATGATGTATGTGTGAAGATCTCGCGTATCGTTCGGTATTCAGTTGTATCGGATTTTTTTTACTACGTTCGCGCTTTTTCTTATGCATATAGGTAACTCATTGCAGCAACAATATAATCATTTGCATGTTATCCATAACTATTTTATTCCCCCAATAATAACAAGTTCCTAGTAGATATTTTGAGGTTAAAATTTAATGCTACGCGACGTCAGCGAGCTACACTACAAACGCACCACTAGCTTATGTAAATGGTAGTAAAAAATGCAGTCTGAACTCCAATGCCAATAGCAATCTGCACTAATCCTATGTAAATGAACCATTACACCATTGAATAACTTTCACTCAACACTAACCATTGAATAACGAAGTTATTAATTAATTTTTCACTCAACGCTAACACGCACTCTAACTAATATTCTATCGATTACATAAAACATCCAAAGAGTTTCCGTGACATAAATACAACGATTAAATCTTCGAATCATCTCTTTCGCAAATAAAGGAAACACGTTAGTAAATAAGATTATTTTTATTCAGAAGTGCCCCATCGTACTAATCAAATTGATGTCTAGTTTTTGCTTTGAGTGCGAGCTTTACGACTTGATTTTTTGCTGTTTGGCACTTATCTAAGAGGGTTACGAGTTTGAAGGAACGAACGAAAAAATATTAGACGCCGTAGAAAGGTTGGCCTCGGGACAAACATAAAAAGCACGCAGTTCACTCATCGCTGATGACTAATAAATTGAGATTTTTTTATTATTGATATTTCACCGGAAAATAACCCGAGACAGCCTTGTTTGCTGTTATTCTTCCTATTTAAGCAAAAATTACCTCCATTAATAAAATCAGCATCGTTATTCCCGACGACGGCGACGCTCTAAATTCCATCCACGCCGCCAGAACTCATAATACACCCGCATCTCTTATCTAGCCTTGCAACTTTTATTTGAAACTTTTTTCCATAACTCTCTTTGTTACTAAAATATTTGAATTTTTTAAATATGGTGATTTTCCCTTTTTTCCAATTACCTAGGAAACGAATTATTTTTTTCAAAATATTGCATCGGTATATCCATCAGCATAAAAAACTACACAACTTTGCCAATTAACCGAATCTGTAAGTATAAAAATAACAAATGCTATCCTTCTCGATTTAAGGCACCCTGTATTTTTAGCGCATTTTTGAAAAAATTTTTTTTTGTAAAAAGTAGCTTTTAATCTCACTTTGGCTGGCTGGATGGCTGGCTGGCTGGCAGTAAATGCGCGCCCGTAGAAAAACCCTTGTAAAAAGACAAGGAGTGTACATGTAACTATCGGGGCCGTGTAATTAAGAACGTTAGGGATGGGGCTACAAGATTTGGAGTCGACGACATCTGGACGCCATCCCCGAGCGTATTATACTAACCTGGAGATTTTTCAGTTTTTATCTATCTTCTTCTACAGTTTTTCTCCGATTGTTTTCAAATTGGTGTCGTCGGGAAGATCTTGTCAACGCGCACAACTCCTGCGTGGCGGAATTTTGTTTTTTTTCCTAGGGGCGAAATAAACCACCTTTTGCGCGGCGCGCTTCGAGGGGTAGTCGACTTTGGGCGCCCAAAAGTTTCTTACAGCGCGAATCGCGGTCTCTCTTTCTCGTGTCACTAATAGAAGGTCGAGCTATGTGAAGTACCCAAAAGTTGAATACGATTTTATGCCGGGATTTTAGCGAAATCTACCAAAATGTGAATTACGAATGAACGGGACGTCGGAACTGTGTATCGACAAAGGGAATGTGGTAACCCCCGACGAGATCTTACTGATGGTGGAGTCAAAACTTCAAACGCGAATTGCGAGTGCACGGTAAGTGAGAAAATGGTACCGACAAAGTGAACGTGGTAGCTTTCGGCAAGATCTTATTGATGGTGGAGTCAATATTGGCTAATAAAACACTGATCTGCCACACAAAAATGCGCTGAAGTTCCTTCGATCTCACACGAGGACTTTGATAATTTTTATACACGATAAAACACCACGTTCAAGAATAAAGGCAAAATAAAATAAAATAAATAAATAAAATAAAAGTACTAGGAAGTGTGTATTCAAACAAGCTGTTTTATTAAAAAAAATTGGAGTGCTTTCCGGCCAAACCTGCAATTTTTTGCATTTTCCTCTAGATTTTTACACTCTATGTGTATAACTGCATAAACATAAATGATAACAGGAATTTCTATAAATTGTCTTATTAAATAACCAAAAAATTAGTTGGTAACAATCTCCTGAGACCATGTTATACAATTAAAACAAGTAAAACACAAGTTAGAGACAACACTACGTCTTAATGTGGGTTCTCTTTGGAAATGGTGCTAAAAAGTTGCACTGTTCCACTTGCTCCCATTTAAATTTAATGAATTTACATGAACGTTTGAAGGGCGGAGCATCAAATATGCACTAATTTAGTTTTTCATTTTTCAAAATGCCACTCATAAGCGATTTATAAAATTTAAATACGTTAATAAATGATCAAACAACCTCTCTGCGATCAAATTAAATTAGGCTTGTGAAAGGATACAAAGTAAAACACAGATCTTCTCTTCCATTAAACTTGGCATTTCGAGTAAGCAATTAGAACCAAGTTTTTAATTCATAATTATACGGCACGTGTCTAAAATCAAGTAGAAATTGCGCTCTTAACTTGTATAAACAAATATTTACTGCATGTCAACATTATTTTAAGCCCGTTAATATTATTCTAATCGTACTAGAAAAATTTGTATTATATATATGTCAAAGACCACGCATGAAAAAAAAAACGCTTCAGCCACTCGCGTGAATGCAATTGGAAATTGACATTTGTTTGCTCCGGTTAGTGGGAATAGAGACATGTAAATTACTCGCGGTACAGGTGTTCACTTGCACGAATATTTTTTAGGGTAGTGCCAGATTTCAGGACCAGAAATTGTAGCTTACCGTCGTTATCGAAAGATTATGGGCTTTGACATTTTCACTTCTTCGCTTAGCTAAATAGTAAATTCACCATTTTTCATTTTCATGGCTATTATATGTCAGGAAATGTTCGTTTCCATGACAGTGGCATGAACACTTTACCTGACTGCTTGTGCCTCCTGTCACTTTACCACACTCCTGTCAAAACCTACAATTCTATATGAAAATTGGTACTTTGTACTAAAAAAGACGCGTTTGGAAAAAATGTAATACAAAACTCATGAGTAAAATTACATTACTTGACTCGGAGGGGCCTCGTACTTCAATATTTCGGCGCCAGTAATATAGTTTTCGTCTCATGCTAGTATGTAATCATATGTGACGATACTGATTATGAAGGGTGATTGAGGACAATATTATCTCAGAAGGAGTAGTAAGTACATTTACATCCGACTGAATGCGTTAAGCGCCTAAAAAAGTCGTCGATAGATTGGGGATTCACAAAATATTTATTTCTTTTGTTGGGCTTAGCACATGCAGTAATGATGGCTCACTCTGTATTAGAAATTTAATTATTTTCATTTTGACGTTAAGTGAGGATTGAGTGCAATTTCGATGTCATTAGAATTCGAGGTTTTGATTCGGAATTATTAGTTCTTAATTTTGTTTCGACAGTCGTCTTGTATTTTATTTATTTGTTCAATTTTATTACGTGTTTCCCATCGGGAATAATTTGCGTAGTATTAATAAAATGTTGTCTTCCGTTTCCTTGTCGCTGCAAAAGTTAATTAGTTTCAAGATATGCATGTGCTATCGCCGAGTTAAGCAGATGTTTTGCGCGTAAAGTAAACACAGATGCAAATTATTGAAAGGCGACGCAGATTTTTGATAAAGAAAGATGTAAATTCAAACTTGTTGCGTGGTATTTGTTTTTCTGGCCCTGAGCGCCTCGTTTTCTTCCAGATTATTTGATTGATTTATGCCGAATAAATGTGTTTCATCTGTAAATGGTTAGTTTTGTGTTTAATCGAGCCCAAATTACAACCTAGGTAAGAGTTCTTATGATAATTTTTCTATTTCATATCCAGAATTACATTAGGTGTAAATTGGAAATTTGTAATTTAATTCTTTGAAATTGTCAAGGCAGTTAAGGCCGCTGCGTTTCTCAATTAAAATCTTGTAGCAGTTTTTCGTCAGATCAGCTGGCGGGCACGCTTCAGGAAATTTTGTAATCAGAATTTTTCACGTTAAATGTTTTGTCAGTACTCGAGTTTAATTGAGCTAGCGGGACAGGTGCGTGGGGTGACTTGACGCCTAACGTGGGGCGCATAGCAATATCTTTCATGTTCTTTTTATCAAATGATACACATCAGAGCATTCCAGATGTTTCAGTCCTCAGATGATCTCACGTTCATGCACACACGCAACCAACGTTTACCTTCAAACTACCACTAACTTAAGTTTCAATAACAATGAATGATAGAGAGGTGGTCCGTTAAAAACGTAGGAATCATGTACTGACTCTTTGTGTATCGTAAAAATAACGGAAACGGACCAATAATTGGATACATCAGCAATCTCTATCTATAAATGTAGATTTCTAAAAGCTAAGAGGGAATTTCTGTAACATTTTGTGATGGGAATGTCATGTTTAAATTGCAGTTGGATAGAGAAAAGCCTTGTAGAGGATAGTGTCTCCTTTTCAACTCCAAGGTCTACTTGTAATATATACTCATCTAGAAGTTGACATGACTGCTTGAATTTGAAAGCTTTGTAAACATTGAAAATTGCCCGAACGTGGGTAATAAGCCGTAGTAAAGCTACTTACCAATACGACATTAGAATCAAATATTCCATTTCCGTTATTCCGCTTAAAAATCTATCACTCATTTGTGTTGATCGCTTATATAATATTCGGTTTGTTTTGAGCTGCCATTCTCATATAAGAGGTTTAGGTTGCTTATGAAACAATAAGCATACGTACGCTGATTTCTGAGAAATTGTCAAAGCAATGTAACAGGGAAACACTCAAGATGTTTCATAGATTCCATTTGATACAGTTTAAGGAACTTTCCATAACTTTTTAGGTTACCTACCATTTATGGGGCATGTAGCTTTTCGTTTTATGCTTGCCGCTAAACCCTATATTTTACTGCTCGCGATTTCTTTAATGCCTTTTACATTTTATACGATCTACATTGTAGCTTCCTGGCACCGAGCTTATGCATATACGAGTGGGTACTCAATTGGTAACAGAGATAAATCAAAAGTTTCTTATTTGCTCCTCTAATACCAACATACGCAAACTGTTTGTAGTTAGGGTGTGGTTTTTTTGATAAAGGTGCAGATAGATTTTTTTAACCTCTAGACACTATATGTTAAGCATTATTTTGTACAAAACTAACATGATAAGAGGTGTGTTTTAATAGTACGCAAAAATAATGGGTTTAGGAAAATTGTGCGGGTAAAAGTGTAAGTGATTCGCGACAACGCTTGTTTATAAAAGGAGGGTTTTTGGAATTTAGTTTACCGAAGTTTATGAAAAGTGTTATAGTGCTATCAAGTTCTGCGCTAATCAAGTTCTCGCAATACAATTGAAAGTCGCCCTACCCCATTTCGGTGAAATAAGTGCACAGAAGATTATGATTAGTACCAACAATTGAGAAGATTAGTGTCTAATTTCAACGGTAGGATGTCCACACATCACGATTTAAAGTGTTTGTAATTTTGTTTTTTAAACAATTTTGTCACGTGTGATTATAAACCCAGTAAATTGTGAGTCTCCTTTTTATTCGGCCCAGCCAAGTGGTTATTTCTAAGGTATTTGTAAATTAAATATTTTAAAAAAGTCAAATTGAGCCAACTACATTTTGTTTAAAACAGTACGCTACCTCTGTATTATTGGTAATCACTAATCACTTTCACATTATTCAATAACAATAACAATTTGCCCCCTCCCCTCCCTCTCTAAATTTTGCTAAATCAGAAACCTTAGCAGGCGTATGGCCAAGCATTCCCCAAAGTTAAACACAAAAGGTTCCTGCTCGTCTTAAGATTCGACAGTTCTTGAGTTATAAATGGTGTAACTAATATGACTTTGTTATATATATTAAGATTAGAAGAACATGTTTTTTTCATAAAACTTATAGGCACGACTGTGCCACATAATATACATCTGTTATGTACAGGGTGTCCCATTTTGGACACATATTCGTAATAAAAAAAGTAATATAGGTGTCCTGCTCTTTTTGGGTCAAACTTAAAATGGTAAAATCATAATTTGAAAACGTTCGCTCGCTATGGGGAAATATGGGGGCAAATATAAAAAATGGAAATTTCAGAACGACGTTATATTTTCTTAGTTAGAAGAGATACAGAAGAATAAAAGTTTTTTAATGATGATTGTGGAATAATCTACCAGTACTATAGCAGGGGCGAACCGGGCTTAGTTCAAGGTCAATCTCCACAAGGTGAAGTTCAAAGATCATCTACTTTGTGACCTTAGAGTAAAGTAGGTCAAGGTGATGTAACGAAGCACCCGGAATTTCCCCATTTAGTTTGCCGTTTACAAGGACCACCCGGTATAGTAAGGTTTGGTTTGGGCTTCGTTACGCAAGAAGACCGCGATATTTTTGTAACCACCGAAGGATGTTGTCCTGGCGAAGATGAGGGACAATTAATATTCTTTGGTTTCAGCGCCGTTAATTATTTATAAGATGTTTTAGATTCCCATAATAAGTAAAATCAAGGATAGAACCAGTTCAAATCGAGTTGTTTACAAGTTTTGCAGTCCCGTCCGTATGCCTGCATGTTGCGATAAGAGTGTTAAAGCGATAGCGCCGTTAGAGAAGAAAAAGTCCAAGGGAGCTAGTTGCAGATTGGATTGATGAGTACTTAGGTTTGATTACGCTTAATTAGGTAAGCGCTGTTAATTAATGCCATGTTAATGGGCAGGAGTAAACCTGGTCAGAAACCGTCGAGAGAGGTGTCCACAGAGGCGCTGTAATTTTTCTAATTGTTTGCAAGTTGTCCCAGATTTTTAAGATAATCACAGGAGCCGCAATTAATTAAAAACCGAATTATTTTCTACACCGCTCGGTGCGAATGCAGCGAGGCTTTGGAAATTCCCTGTTCCACTTCCACCAAAATTGGTTTCCTTTAAAAGGAAAATGCTCATTTTGGGAGGGATCTTTTCTGCTTCATACTTTCGAGTTGTAAGTACGCCTTTTGATTTCTTTAATTTGCGAAACCGTATCATTCCGAATCCACCGAAACCCTTTTGTTTTACCGTTTGAGCGACCGTAAGTCAATCCGTTATCCTTTCCGTTTAACTACCGTTTTGAGTTTACCTTTTTTGCACTACCGTAACTTTTACCCCGTTCCGCTAAGTTTCATTACCGCCTTAAGCTTACCGTATTTTCTATCGATAGTGTTACCACCGCTTAAATCACCGTTACTTAACCAAGGTAAGCGCTTAATTTTCAATTACGTTGATTAAAGGGGGGGAAGTATATTCTGTTCTCCTTGCTTTTCCGCTTTTATTTCCTCTAGACACCGCTAATCGATTTATTGTTTTATTCCCTTTAGGAAATTTACCGTCCGGGCCGTTGGCCATAATTTGTTTTAGATTATCCGGAAGTGACCGCCGCCATTTTGTGGTGAACTCTGACCGATCCCTGGTTTTTCCGTTCTCCACTTGAGGATACCCGGAGGCTTTCCACCCCGTCCGCGAAGACCGCACCGCCCCTTTTCCCAAGACTTAGGGGGTGCAGATTAAGTCTTGGTGGCGCCCGAGTGACCGACCGACCGTCCCCGGTGTAATAATTGAACTGTACAATTATATTATTGTTCGACAATTAAATGAACTTGAAATAATTGTGCTTTCCTTTATTCAGAATACCGTTCGTGCACGAGCTAAGGGGGAAGTTCGTCGCAGTGAAACGAAAGGACATTCGTTTTCAAGATAATCCGAGGTCAGTCACACCTGATATCATATTTGATTTTCAAGGGCATCGGCCTCATTCCCACTTCAAAGCAACTTTGAATTTGAAAGTATCAAAGTTACTTCGCTCTCCTCCTGACGAGGACTAAATAGAGTGTCAACGATGTGATCTTCGAAATTAAGTTCGTGTAAAGTTCAAAGGTTGCTCGCAGTTCAAAGTCCAAAAATTGGTCGCCGTTAAAAAACACTAAAAGTTTTACAAACCAAATTTATACTACCTGCAGTTATTTTGGATTTCTCGTTACCGTAAACACATGATATTCAAAGAAAACTTAAGAATAAACTACACCAAAAAAGAAAAAGTGCCAACGCTTTAAGAAGCAGTAGCGATTTGTTTCGCTGTGACTGAGGTATCGCTTAATCTGACAGCACGAGTAAATAATGACTAATGAGCTTACATTGTAGAATCATAATTGCCATAAGAAATTCAGTGTCCTTCAATATTACTAATGAAAAATATCCTGCCTAGTTTTTAAAGTGCCATTTTAAAAAGAGTTACTCACAACAACATTAATCATATTTTAGGTCAATAATTTTAGATAAGAAGGTCATCACATTTATCTAAGATGTATATTCCAAAAGCTTTTAGCTAAAATGTAAACATGATAGGATTTGACTATGGCATATGTTACCAATAAAGCTCCCTATGAAAAATTTATCTACTATAACAAAATGTATTTTTTTAATTTACAGAAGCTTCCAAACGTAAATTCACTTTAAAGTAGAAGATTGTAATCTGCCTGGTAAGGGTAATGCGTTTTAAAATGATCTTAATTGTTTAATTATACGAGCTCATCTTTTAATTACTCTCGACTCTCGATCTCCGCCTCGAAGTTCGCGCAGTCTACCGTTTTCATCAATAAATTCCTATTTATTTAAGTACCTATCTAAAATTGGAAAAATAAAGCAAACGTTTCTTGCCGCTAAACATACGAAAGCAATCTATCTCCGATTCAATTAAATAAAAAAAAAACTGTTTGATTGAAAAACATGTCATCGCTCATCCAACCAACTTTCAGGTTTGAAAAAGTGAACTAACCGATGAAACCTTCATTTTTAATTTGATTTATGCGAGTAAGGCTATCTGGTTGTTACGCTAATCACAAATCAATAGCACCAGAAATGCGGATGCCTCGTTAAGTTGGAATTTATGTAAATTTGTGCACGAGCTGAATGTCATTAGATGGTGAGTGATTTCGTGAACGAGCACAATTATTTTATTGCCCTCTAATTAACGACGGCGCCAGAAGTAAGTGTTGTAATACAACGCTTTCCAGGTGCACGCCTTCGTCATCGTCTGATTATCGTAATTTTATAAACGCACGCCATATTTTCGTTAAGCAGTTATGTTTGGAGAGTCGAATAACTAAAACAGAAAATGCGGCTTTAAGCTGCTTTTGAGGGTGTCAAACAATCACTAACCTCCTAAATATTAAAGTAATCCCAAGTTACACTTTCTTCAAGCACATCTTACTTTATCTATTTATTTTTTATTAGGTTTCATTTGGAAGTGGTACCGGGTGGCGCAGTGACTGCGCTCCCCAATTGCTATTCAGGAGGTTGCGAGTTCCAATCCTGCTGCAGACTGCTCTGTTTGGTGTTTTGCTTTACCAGTTTAATTTTTGTGATGAATAGATATAGTAACGGGCGATCAAAAATGAGTTGCTGTCGAGGCGCCTATGGAAGTTCAAGTTAAACACGATATCCTATGTAAACAAAAATTCCAAAGGTGACTCGACAGCAACTCATTTTTGATCGCATTGTATATTCCAACTGTGTAACGAAAATCATGAGAATTTTTTCTGGTAATCCTCTATTGAAAGCTCTGAAAACAGGGGAAAGGGTTCACATATAAGATCTAGTTATTTGATAAGACGTATGGAAAAGTGATCAGAATATTTAGGTACTAAAAGTCCTGACGTAAAGATACAAATTTATATTCTCCACTTGTCCACATGAACCTTGTGTAACGGTTAAATTTGATTTTAAAGTGTACGGATTTTGGTCACATGATTTTTGCTCATAGTATAATTTCTGGTTCGCTTTTTCTTCGTGAGTATTGTGGAAAGAAGTGCGTCGCCAAAAAACTACAAATCAAAATTTACAAACTTTGCTAGTAAACAATGTGGTCCATAGATTAAAATAATTTATTCAAATATGTTAAACTATATCAATTCATTGTTGGAAGCATATATTTACTTTAATTTAGAGTTACAATCTGTAAACTAATGCAGTTGATTTGCAAGTCGAAATCGGGACAAGAACATAAATTATTAGTTACAGTAGCAATTAAAATCCTGTTAAATGTGTGTTTTAATATTGAATATGCATGTACGAATTTGTTATATTGACAAGTGACCCATTTTCATTTACGCGCTTGGAACAGAATAATAGCGTTAGTAGCGGAAAGGAATATCTCTCATACAGTCGTAAACCAGAAACTATCATCACCACCGATGGTTTTCCTAGATGATGTCGAAGTTGCCGAGAAATTTAATTCATACTTCTTTAACAGTGTTAATGAAATCTGTAAAAATTTGTGTGTTAAAACGACCTTGTTCCCATAAAACTAAACCTCTTGTTCAATAGCTGAAATAAAAGACAAAGTTTCCTTCGCAAACGACCTGCAAGGGGGTTGTGCCTGGTTATAAAAAACGGCGAAACTCGGAATGATCGGCCAATATCTACCTATTGCTATGTGCAATGGGCGAACTGGCAAACGGTCACTAAACCACCCATATACACACATGTCCAGCTAGATCAACAGAAACCAAACTTCTAACAATTTTTGAATGAAAATTTTGATTATAAAGGTTTCCAAGGCACGTTCGGCATCTGCTACTACGAAAAATTTCAATAAGACTTTAATTTTGTTAATACCTGAAATTCAGCAGCCTTAGCCTTTTCGCCTTGCTTCAACAAAATCAATTAATAACGCTGTAAAAAAGAATGGCACTCAGGGGCAGACGAACGCAACAAGCGATCGATTGAAACAAGTTAAATTTAAATAAAACTTTAATTACCTTAAAATTAATAATCCTTAACATATTCAGTCAACTGCGATTCTCTTTAAACACATGTACAAACACAAAACAATATTAATTTAAATACTTCGGTAGCTCGCGCACAATCGGTTGCATATAAATTGATAAATAGAAATTAGCAAAATCTAAAATTAGAATGTGTTCACATAAGTTATAATGGTGTATAATTTCTGAACGGTAATAATACTTTGCAACAAGGTAATAGTCGTTGGTCAGTACGGATTTCCTCAGGCCCCACCCGAAGATTTATGCTTTTAGTCGAGGGTCGGCCCGGCGGTGATGCAACGGTCTTGGGGTTGTGTAAAAATCGAGGTAAAAATCGATAACCATAGGCAGTCAGTTGAAGAAACGCCGAATGCTAGTGATCGGTGAGCGGTCACGTCCAGGGAAACAACTAAAACAAAATTACCGCACAAGGACACGGTAACGAATTCTAAAGTGGTAACTGAAGCACAACCACAAGTTAATCGGTCTCTACGGGAAAACGAGATGCAGAAAAAATTAAACACAACCCCCATTTTTATACTTAACGAAAAAAACAGCATCAAACGCTTACCTTTGAATTAAAATATACGGTGAGAAATTTTACTAAATACTAAATGCAAGACAACGAAATATCGAAAGATCCTCCATAAACACCAACTTATAAATTAAGATGGACTGCTAATGCTGAATTGACAAATGACACCTACATGGGGCCAATAAAATGAAATGGCCTATGATGTGTTCCAGTCGTACTTGTTATCTGGTTGCAACGTAAAAATGTAACACTAGACCCTCGCAAAAACGGATGTAATTCGATACAATAACCAGACTTCCCGGCGGGGACCAGTTCAATTAAACAAAGAACCCATTGAAAAAAACACATGCAAAAACATTTGCTCATGTCTTGACTCTAATTAACCAAATCATTTTTTCCCCTTAGACCAAGACCAATATTTATCTGAGAAGACACTTTTTTATCCTAACAAATTTATAACTTGAAACTGCGATACTTATTTATGCGAAAAATCGGAGAAAAACTAAATCCATCCTGATGCATATCCATAATAACGAGCGTTACAGTGTCTTGAGGAAACGTATTTATTTCATTTGCAGCAAATACATTTGCTTTCTGCAGTTTGTTATTATTTTGTTTTAAGAATTCAACAATTCAACCTCACTAATTATTGGATCAAAGGAACTTACCTATGTGAAGTTCGATCCAAATTATTAGTTGCTCTCGTTGAAATAAATAAAAGTGTAGTACCCCCTTTTCTACGCCACTGAACCACAACGTTTATAGAAAGAAAACCAACGCCACCATCCTGCGCCGGCGCTCTGTCGTTAAGTGTCATTCCTTTAAAGGTAATGTTGTTGCTGAAAGGGTTAGGGATGGGTGGGACTTATTTATTTCAACGAGAGCAACTAATAATTTGGATCGAACTTCACATAGGTAAGTTCCTTTGATCCAATAATTATAAGTTGCTCTCGTTTCATAAATAAAAGTGTAGATGTTTAAAGATGCAACAACATTTAATAATACCTAAATAATACAAATTCCATTTTGGACGATTAGCTTAGTAAGAGATAATGAGTATAAATCAAGTGCTATTACTAAAAGACTTAAAAAATATATATATAAGTATATAATATATATGTACCAAAATAGTACTAAACCTGATATCAACAATAGTTATTCATATTGAATTAGGGTTTAGTACTGCACCAGCAAAATTCTCTAAAACTTTAATAGGTCTTTGATAAAATCGTGCAAAAGTTTGTGATTTTTCTGACCAATTTGCGGTTGTTCTTATCGTATCGATACTAACACCTCTCTTAGCAGCAATTGATGTCGAAGCATGACGAGTGCTGTGTGCAAAAAAGATATTTGTATCGATACCACTAGACCTTAGTATATCCTTAATCCACCTGCTTATCGTCTGGCTAGAAGCATCATGAAAAGGTTTTTTGTGGGTTAAAAACAATTTCTGACCATAGTTAGACCTCAGATGCTTCGTCTTACCAAGATACACGATTATAGCAGAAGCGACACAAATAGTAGGCCTCTCTTTAAAAAACGGTATGAACAACGTGGGTTGATAACGATTTTTTGCCGTAGTTTTGATTTTATTGGGTATCTTTATTTCAATTTTTTCATCCAAACAAACGATATCTTCTACCATAATGTTGGAGAGTGTCTGCACTCTGTGTCCTGTAGCTAAAGCTAGTAGAACTGCTAGCTTTTTACCCAATAATTCTATTGTGACGGAATTATTATCCCAATTTGAAAGAAATTTTAAAACTATCTCTGGATCCCAGATGTGGCTATACTTTGGTAAATTGGGCCTAACATTAATCACCCCTTTAAAAAATCTTTTGATAAGGTTATTAGTGCCTAAATCAAAATTTAAAACATGGCCTAACGCTGCACGAATCGAATTTAACGTGCCAAAAGAGGCCCCTTTATCAAACTCTAAAGAAAGAAAAACTAAAACATCCTTGGGAGAACTAATAAAAACATCAAGTTTCTGTCTTGAACAAAAATCCCACCAACGTTTTAGACCACTATTATATTGTCTTAATGTACTCAGAGAAATAGAAGATAAACAAATTTCCACTGCGGCTAAAGGAACTTCTTTCCTTTTTAACGCCTCCCGGATAAGAGACCTGCCACCAGGGAAATTCTTCTCCATAAGGGGTGAGGTTCCATATTAACAGAAAGAAGTTTTATGTTAGGTTCAAATATTAATGGTTTCTTGACTAACAAGGATGTAAACAAGGGAAACCAAGGTTGAGTTGTCCAAACAGGAACTACTACAATACCTATTGCTTTATCAGTCTTAATTTTATTCAACACCTTTAATATTAACGAAAAAGGCGGAAAGGCATAGAATTTTAGATCAGACCTTATAGTAAAGGCATCTACTTCACTTGCTTCAGGATCTCTAAACCAAGATACAAAATTATTACATTTTTTGTTCAGCCTAGAGGCAAATAAATCTACAGTAGCAAACCCAAAAGCATTGCAAACTTTATCATATGCGTAATTTGCCAACTCCCATTCCGTTTCTATTGAAAGGGTTTTTCGGGATTCTCTATCCGCCTCTACATTATCACGGGATCTTATATAAGCTGCAAAGATTACAATATTTCTAGTCTCACACCAAAACCATATCTCCTGAGCCCAAAAATTAAGCTGCGGAAACTGCACACTGCCCATCTTATTAATACAGGCTATAGCAGTAGTGTTGTCTATGCGACAAATAATATTTGTGTTATTAATATTATTAGCAAAGCATTTTATACCAAAAAAAGCAGCTTTCAATTCTAGAATATTTATGTGTAAAGACTGTTCTGAGCTGGACCAATGCCCATGTGTTTTCACCCCATTACAACATGCTCCCCATCCCGTCTTTGAAGCATCTGTGAATATTTCTAACTGAAAATTTAATTTCTCTAGACTATTTTTTGAAATTGAAATATTCCTTAACCACCACTCAAAATCGTCTTTTAGAGTAACAGGTATTTGCATGTTCGCATCATAATTGTCTTCATGAAGTCTTAATGCTAAAAATTTTACTCTCTCAAAATTTCTAGTGTGAAGCCAACCATATTTCATTGCTGGATTCACAGAAACTAAATTTCCTAAAAACACAGCAAAATCTCTGATCTTGCAAACCTTCAGTAGAGAGAAATCTTTTATTTTTTGAAAAAGTTTCTCTCTTTTTTTTTTTTTAGCAGGAATAGCAATAGACATCTCTTTTGTATTAAAAGTGAATCCCAGAAATTCACAAACTTGACTTGGAACAAGGCAACTCTTTTTCCTGTTTATAATAAAACCTAAGGATTCCAAGAGAATAATCGTCTGGGTTATGTTGTACAAACAATCATTATAAGATTGTCCTAATAAAAGGAAATCATCTAAATAAACTATGGAAAACAAACCCCTTCTTCTAAGCAAAGAAATGACCGGCTTCATAATCTTCGTAAAAATAAATGGGGCACAACTTAACCCAAACGGTAAACAATTGAACTCATATAAGTTCCCATTAAACAAAAATCTTAAAAATTTTCGGTGTCTCCTGTCGATAGACAAAAGAAAATATGCATCTTTCAAATCTAATTTTGCTAGATAACAATTCTTAGCAATAAGAGTCTTAGCGGTTTTAACATCTTCCAATTTAAAATGATGGTAAGCAACAAATTTATTAAGCTCTTTCAAATTTAATATTAAACGAAAACTACCATCAGGTTTTGGTACTAAAAAAATATTTGAAACAAACTGACCAGGACAGTCAGCTACCTGACTAATAGCTCTCATATTTAAAAGATTGGCTATTGAATCTTTTATGTTTAAAAATTCTGACTGGGACCAGTTCGGTTCTTTCTTTACAAAAGATTGGGATGGAGTACGAGTAAAAGGAATATATATTCCCTTAATCCAAGACAATACCATCTTGTTATTTGTAACTATACTCCAAATATTATAAAAATTAGCCAACCTGCCAGCTGATCCACTTACAATGTTCAATTGTGTTTGAAGGGTCGTTTCATGGGAGGTCTTCTCTGAGACGTGTGTTGACTCCGTTGAAATCTTCCTTCTTGATATTGACTCTGGGATCTTGGAAAGGGTTGAGTCCGTTGATTTAAATGTTGGCGGTCCCACCGAACTCGATGGTAATGAGAATGAGACCGACTTGTGAAGTTTTTTGTCTCCTTGTTGGTAACTGGTGCTTTAGCTTTAATCTGTCTAAGGTCACGTCACGACTAACTCTCTCCAGATTTTTTGAAGCCTTTACTCTCTCATCTAAATTAACGCCAAATAGCCATCCATCCACTTCGCCAATACAGCTTACAGCGACTGTACCTTTATATAAAAGTATCGTAAGAGTCGCAAGGTCAATGATATCACTGACTAAAAAACAGAGGAATATTCCTCTAGAAAATGCCAATTTAAGGCAATTTACCTTGTTCAGAAAAAGCAATAGAATCCTCGTGAATAAGGTCCTCGAAGTGTCCATAATCGCTATTAGACTCCATTGGTGTACTTCCGCGTTCGGATCTCGTGTCAGCTGTATCGCTGCTGCAACTGCTCTCTTTGTGTAAACCCGAAGCGCGATCTAATTTATCCAATTTCCGTAACAATCTTCTCCTTTTCACGTCTATTCTACTAACAGGGCTTTTTCTCCGTCGTTTGCCCATCACAGCAACTTCCAAAGCAAAAAAAATAATATAAAAAGAAAACACGTGTGGAATGTAAGCACAAAAAAGAAGAAATGACACTTAACGACAGAGCGCCGGCGCAGGATGGTGGCGTTGGTTTTCTTTCTATAAACGTTGTGGTTCAGTGGCGTAGAAAAGGGGGTACTACACTTTTATTTATGAAACGAGAGCAACTTATAATGTCTATTGTATTCTAGATACGAGCATTGAGTACACAGTAAAAGATTTCCAGTGCTGGAATTTAGATAAAAAGTGCGCCAGGCGGCGTACATTCTACCAAGCTCTTTCCTTTTCGGTCCTTAGCGCCCTATCAATATTTGATATTGTTTGTCGTAACTTGAACGGTGAAAAACAAGCGACAAAAAAGATATGCGCACATAACGCAATAAACGTAGGATTCTACGTACATATATCCGCAGCGAAGTATTTATAATTTCATTTTGTGTAGATTGTCCGAGAAAAGATGTTCATTAGACATCTTCATCTGATCCATCGTGTACATGGCTGAATGTTGAGCATGAACATTTTCTGGCAGTTCATTTTTTGTGTCAAATGTACATTAAATGCACTGTATGGGATGTCGATGTATGTAACAGGGACATTCAATGGATCGAACATATAAATTACCAGTACGTCCAGCGGTTTACATGGGAATTGGAAAGGGGTAGAGCTTGTGACAATTTCAAGTTGAGCGAGTGTGTGCCCGCCATGCACCCTTATCTAAACTGGTCGACTTTGTTTTTCATGTTTTCTAAGAGCTTTAATTAATTAGTAATAGCATCTCCACTTCAACGAAACCATGAAAGAAATAACCTTAGTAAAATAAACTGTGACATTCCATACACTTTTGGCGAGCAGTTGATTGGCAACAGACATTGCAGACGGTCTTCTAGACTGAGGAAAATATTAGCAAGAATTGAATTTGCTATTTAACTTACTCTCTTGGATGAAAACCATTTTGACGTGACAAACAATGTAAATTGAATAGGTCCAATAAACATTATTATTATTATTATTATTAAACTATTTTATTTCTATTCAAGTTACTTTACTAAATCAAGTTTCACATTAACTACCTCTGAAATAAACCTATAACATGCTTAAGCGAAATGGAAACCCCCGATTGATTCACTTATGACTGAATGCAATTGAATGTTCAACTAAGCTATCTTATATTCACACCTCTTTAAACATTCTAGTGATAAAGACGCATCATTTCATTCTAAAGTTCCAAAGAGACAGACGTAAAATGTTCAGCATCAAGCTCGTGTAAGATTTATCTTCTTTAACAAATATTCTTGCATTTACGATTAAATGGCCAATATTACGTACCTACAGCTTTAGCAAATGAAAATTTCCTATCTTCTATAACCAATACACTTCAAAAATAAAATAAATCGTAAAGTTCAACTCTGAGCAAAAAAAACCTTTCGTTTCAGTGTCGGCTACGTTTATCAAAGTTAATTAAAAGAATTCCTTCAAATCCTTACTTTGATTTCTTTTACAAATAACCTACCATAGGAGTGCGCAATTTTAACGAAAAGCTTTGCAAACTTTTTTACAAGAGAACGCTTAGTAGAGCTATGCGTATTTCGATTACTGTTACATTGGATTCGCGATTTACTTTCATATCGAGGGTTTCTCAAATACATCACTCCATTTTGCCAATGGAGAGTTTAAAAGTGAATAAATAGAACGCAATAAGTACGTTATTTACGTTTATGAGGTGTGCTCCATCGAGATCCTAGGCAAATCGTAGAAACTCCATTTGGTCTGATGCTTTACGCCAACTTTTAAAAGAACCCTTCAATCTATGTTTCCGTTTGAAACGTAACTCGCTGCACGTATGCTTAGTTGCAAACTAGAATAAATCATTCAGACCTTTTAAACCACACAAGTATTTGTTCGTAATAGTTATTTTCATAAGTCAGGAAATGACACATCACAGGTGCGGCCGGTAAAGTGACAGGCGGCAGGGAAAGCAGTCTGGTCTGCTTCTGTCATGGAAACTTTCGTGACATAAAGTAGGCATGAAAATGAAGGTTCCATGGGGATTTTGAGGAAATAATTATATACAGATCGATCTCGTATTGCTGTAAGCTTTATTAAAAACCAAGCTAGCAGAATCTCAAACAAAAAACTTACAAATGACACTGACAAATCTTCCTCATTATCATTAGAACACGTTAGTAGAAAGTATTCTATGCTGCAAAGGAGTATACAGTGTGTAAACCAAAACAAACTCACCCCTGCAACTTTGGTGGAATTGACTGTGTACAATTTTTGCGGATAATACTCAAACTCTGGATTCCGGATTGCGATAGGAGGGTGGACGGAGTCCACGCGTACCTCAGTCTCAAATTCGAGCCATTTGTACTACCTCCTTGACCAGAGTCGTGCGACTCCTCAACGGGGGGAGGCAGCTTTAACGTGCATTTATTGAGTGAAACCATTGAATTTATAACTATCAGAAGCGCCGATCCCATATAACAGTTTGTGACCATATGCGAACTTTCCGCCGCTAGGGGCAGTTCGATCGTTTGAAAGTCCGTGGGCGATCGAAAGTGGAGCGTTACATTGACATTAGATGGCAGCATTACAAACCATTCATTAAAGTCACTAAATATAGAAAGTACCGCAATCCATTGGGCTCGTGTGTTAGAGAGAGAACGCATGATTTTTGCCCAAAAATGGCGGAAGTTACCAGATTTTAGTAACTTTAATGTTAGGGATTGTTCCACCTGTTTGGAGATAGCTGTATATATTTTACAATAGGCAGGTTCAACATTTTTTTATTTTTACGGAAAGCGGGAGATTTTGTTATTCAAAAACGATAAAATAAATTTGAGGGCAAAATATTGTCCGTTGTAAGCATTTGAATTTTGAAAACCAACGGTCAGCGAGAAGAGAAAAAAACGTACCAACACATTTGCCGCCGCGTTGGCAGAATATATAATACGAATTCACGTGAACTGGAACCGATGTGTTAATTTTATTTGCTGTGTGCACAATGCAGCAATGCTGCCAGGGTATAAAAAAAGTTGGCGAAATTTACCCAATGTTAATGTGGAAATTGAGTTTTCGGTAATGCAAATTTAAATGAACGAATGAACCTCAGAATAGTCCATTAGTGGAATTGTTGGCAGTTGGCACCTACATCATTTCCACATTCACATTTGATAACTAAATTTCGCGAATCAGCTTTTTTTATAACCTTGCAGCATTGTGCACAAAGAGATCGGTCCCAGTTTACCTGAATTCGTATACCTACTAGAGCTGAGCGATAAATGAAATTGTTATCGATTTATCGATAAGTGTGTTCAGTTTGATAATTATCGATTAATCGTTAATCGATAACTATCGATAATTATCTATAACTTTAAACAATTATCGATAACTTTCGATAATAATCGACAATTATCGATAAATCGTAACGATCATTTTCGATAATGATCGATAACGTTTGATAATTATCGATAACTTTTGAAAATAATAATGATTGTTGGCTGCTGATAATAATCGATTATTATTGCCACTTGTCGAAAATTGTCTATCTCTGATATTTATCGATTAATAGACCAGTAGCGGGAATTATCAAGAGAAAACTATCGATACTTTTTCATAAATCTCATCGATATATATTCTCAATCGATATATTACATCATCCATGCGTACATCGCTAACATTTTTGTTTTTTTGGTATTGGTATTGCGAGAGATAATTTAAATAAAACAGGATCTTTTGATGCTGAAGTTTTCTCTCCACAATGCTCTTACATCGCTTTTGTTGGAAGTAAACTGGTATACCTAAACATTGAAAAGTTTATGTCGTTAAATATTCTCTCGATAATTATCTATCTTAATAGTTTAGTTGTGAGACTAATCGAAAGATTATCGCTAATTATAGATTTATCGACCAATCCTTTAAAATTTTCGATAAATTACACCGGTCTACAGCATTTTTGCGCAAGGGACATATATATCTTATTTTTATTGCTTCTATAGCCACAAATAAGAATTAGAACAAAAAATGGTTATGTATTTGTTTTTGTGTGAAAAAAATGCAAAAAACCAAAAAATAAAAATACCTATAAAATCTTACTTACATAAGGCATGATTTATTAAATGGTAACGTTTCTACATTTATAATTTGTTTATCTTAGAGTCTAAATGTTTAAAAATGGAACAGTTTTGCTGTTTTTGTCATGTTCAACTGAAGTTTTTCTTATCAGCCCCCCAAATATGATCTTCCATCATGCTTCCAGCTTCCTGGCCTTGGGAAGGTGCCTAAGTTCCATTGTCTTGACAAAGTGTTGTCCTTGTTATTCCGAATAAGCTCCCATATAATCCTTAAATTGATCGAAATGAGAATGTAACCTTTATTCTTTATTCTTTAGAGACATTCTATACCCCATGATATAAACCAAATCCTGTCAGCTCGTCATAATTTTCAGCTTCTATGGTTTCCCAGGAAACACTGAACGGGAAACCATGGACTATTGCCTTAAAACTGTTCCAGGATTTTTTTTCCTCTTTGCTAAGTAACCGCGGAAAAATATCACCCTCCATTTTTCTTTTTTTTTTTTGAGGGAAAACAAAGATTCCAGCTTTAATGTTCGCCCCTGAAAGCTTTCAATCAAATCGCTGTAACTTTTGTAAAAGCAAATATTTTCGATGTCTTAATCGCACTTTTTATTTATTTTTGCGTATTATAGTCAGAATATATTATGTAAATCCCATGCGCAAAAAATTCTTTTTTTGTTGATCGGTGTTATCCATTAGTCGACCATTTTTTTAAAATTTATCGACTGACTATTAATCGATAATTATCGATAAGTTATCGATTAACCATTGAGAACAAATTTCAAACGTCAGAATTTAAAAGAAAAGAGGTAACGAGTTAACGACCTTTTTATTTTGTATCAAAATTGCCAGGTGTGACGTGTGATCCTAGATCAGGGGTCGGCAACCTGCGGCTCTTTTGTTTTTTTATTATAGCCAGCCTACTCCGATGTATAAACACGTAATTAATTAATGAGTAGGTACTTTTGTGAAAAATATTGAATAACCTAAACACTGCGGAGTTTAAGCACAGGGCACCCCTTATAAACATTTAAGAGAACACAAAAGACAATCGAATAGCGAAATAAAATAGTGGTAGTTCCATTTGAAAAAGAATAGTTATAGCACTTTGAACAAACGGCATTGAAACAACCAAATATTCACGATGTTCTATTTAAAAAGATCAGTTATTAATTGACATCGTAAAAATGGAACACCCTGTACATTCAAAAATAATTTCTGTAGATCCGCAACCACCAATATTTTTACCAGGTGTCTATCAGCTATGTAGGAAAAACCGACGCACTGTTGCAGGACCCTGTATATAGCCAAAAACTATAATATTGAATCAAAAATTATTTGTGGCTCTAAGAACTGGGAAATTTTGTAAATTGTAATTTTTGGCTCTTCCGTTTCAATAGGTTGCCGACCCCTGTCCTAGGTAGTTTAACCAACACACAAAAATTAAGAATAGATAGGTAGGTACATTTAATTTCAGTTACAGTGATCAAGGATGCCTGCGTATTTTTTGCTTTCCTGTTCAAATGTAATTCAATTCAATCTTCCTTAAGGAATGTTAAGTAGGTCACGATTCATGAAAGGAAGAATGTTTATCTTGCGTCATTCAACATCCTGTGTGTCACATAAATGCCTTATAAATACGTTTCTTGAGTATCTAGAATTCTGTATGCAGTGTGTAGTGGGTTCATTACAGATTCCTGTATAATAATAAACAAAGGAAAAAAACTGGCATTATTATTTATCTTTCTCGATGGTAGAGACATCTACGTCTTGTAATTTAAACTATTGAAAACAGTCACATATCCTGCCATTTAACCGGCGCTTCTGATAGTTATAAATTCAATGGTGAAACTTATTAGAGTAGTAGTAAAGAGTTAACAGTTTAACTTCGAATAAAAATATATTAAGTTGTGAGAACGCCGAAAGGTCGAGTTAGTTGTGCAGAAATTCTGGTTTGCGACAAATTGCAAGTTACCTGCAATTTTCTGTGCGAATAGATGGGACGGACAAAAAATTTTTTGCAGACAGATTTGTAATAAGATCAAGTTTTCGTGAAGGAACATTTTCGAGTCAGTGAACTGCTTTGAGAACCAAACTGCGAGTAAATAAACTGATATTAAAAATCATCATGCTAAATAAAAAATTTTTTCGGATAGGTATTGATTTCTAATACATTTTTTCAGGTCTCTTACCCGACGAGCAACATCCCAATATCCGCCATGGGGGGAAATGAAACGCATTCCTTAATATTTATTATACATTGATACATGAAGTGTACACATTCGCATATTTTCCCTGTAATCATTTTCAGGAAAAAGGAATGCGTTTCATGTTTACAAGATATTCACTGTGTTCAGAGATAGTACAGAAATATTTGTCATTAAAAACGCTGTCTTCGCCAGAGTTGCGGCTTGTAGCTAACGTCTTTAATATGAACACACTGTGATACCCTTGTAGGACTAAATGCGTAGACAAAAACTGAATTTCACAATCAGAGGTATGACTGCAAATGTCCTTTTCGCGTTTAAAATTCTTAACATGTAATCTGTCTAGCATTTAGATGTTAAGCAATAAGTTAAGCTGTCGAGATCTAATTCAACACTCTTCCTTCAGGATAAATTGGAAGATAAGAATTAAATTCGAAGAGAAAACGTAGGTGACTGTTACAATGTCTTTTCTGCGACGAAATGTAACAGTCGGCTCGACTGCCATCTGTGTCTTTGTTGATTAATATAACTTGTAAGGGAAAATTTAAAAAATACGTGTTATGACCCTTTTGGAGAATAAAATTCGACTGTAAAGGCACGTATACAAAACAAATAAGCATTTGTCCTGGGACTTCGCCTTGCCGCTACACGTTTTTACGAAAGCACACAAATTAAACCAATTTTTCAATGGAGGGCGTTCAAAACATAGTAAACGATTTATAAAAAAAGAAGAATAGATTGTATTTCGATTAAGGTTTTCAATACTGTGACACGGTACTGCCGGTTGAATATTCATATTCCTTTCTCAACAAGCCGTAACTTCGGCTTTTATGGCGATATTAGTCGTATTGCATTTTACGAGGTCGTAGAAAAACGCATATTGCTTAGTACATTCAAAGTCATAATCCATGTTTAAAAATGTGGGACACGTGCAGCGATGCGTAAATTTTCGTCAATATTTTATCCATGGCGGTTCAATTGGTTAGTTAACTGGAGTCATTTTATATTAGTTAAGTGTAATACTGAAATTGAGAATACAGAAATCGTTGTCTTTTATTATTATTTTTCTTGCTGACAACCTTGGTTTATAATTATTATTATATCGTATCAGAGAACGAACTGCGATGTTCATCTGTACCAGTTTAAAGAAAATATGGGTACTTTTTCGAAGGCGAGCAATTTGATGAGGACGTGATTAGTTTTGAATGAAGGTACCAAAACATAAATAGTGGAACTGTGGAAGAGTGCGTTTGAAACCTCCGCCCAGAGAGTGTGACCCGCCCTACAAACGCACTTTTAAGGGATTTCCACACTTCGGTTATGGTTAAAGTGACCAAACGTCCCGTTTTGAATGGGACAGTCCCGCATTTGTGTTATATGTCCGTTGTCCCGGGTAACCACCAATGTGTTCCGCTTTGACAAAACATATAGTGGAAGCACTGGAAATACTTGTGACGGGGTAAGAAGTGCAGGGATTAATTTCTCGAAGTCTCTTAACAATCGCCGTTTTATAGGAACAAAGAGAAGTACAAAACATGTGGCAGAAATAAGAAGAGATTGACTTTCAAAGGATTGGTACGACAACAGATGACATCTAACGGAGGAATTTTACAACACATACTAAAGGATGTTAACAAATAAAATGTCCACGTCACCACTTTTATATTTTCTTACAGGATCAAAAAACGTTGGGTTTTAATAGCCAATAAAACTAGCAGACGTCCTGTTCTGGAACAAATGAAAAATGATTACGTTAGGTTGCTGGATGGATTCACATAGTCAAATCCAAATTACATCCTTTGTACTAGTTTTTTAGTTCATTTTGAGATGTCATAATAGTACATTATATATCAAGGTAGAGAAGTCAACTATTATTGCCTGAGCACCAAGATTACATCTCGAGGCGCTTGCGCCGAGGGGTGTAAGGTGCGAAGGCAANCTCTCTCTCTCTCTCTCTCTCTCTCTCTCTCTCTCTCTCTCTCTCTCTCTCTCTCTCTCTCTCTCTCTCTCTCTCTCTCTCTCTCTCTCTCTCTCTCTCTCTCTCTCTCTCTCTCTCTCTCTCTCTCTCTCTCTCTCTCTCTCTCTCTCTCTCTCTCTCTCTCTCTCTCTCTCTCTCTCTCTCTCTCTCTCTCTCTCTCTCTCTCTCTCTCTCTCTCTCTCTCTCTCTCTCTCTCTCTCTCTCTCTCTCTCTCTCTCTCTCTCTCTCTCTCTCTCTCTCTCTCTCTCTCTCTCTCTCTCTCTCTCTCTCTCTCTCTCTCTCTCTCTCTCTCTCTCTCTCTCTCTCTCTCTCTCTCTCTCTCTCTCTCTCTCTCTCTCTCTCTCTCTCTCTCTCTCTCTCTCTCTCTCTCTCTCTCTCTCTCTCTCTCTCTCTCTCTCTCTCTCTCTCTCTCTCTCTCTCTCTCTCTCTCTCTCTCTCTCTCTCTCTCTCTCTCTCTCTCTCTCTCTCTCTCTCTCTCTCTCTCTCTCTCTCTCTCTCTCTCTCTCTCTCTCTCTCTCTCTCTCTCTCTCTCTCTCTCTCTCTCTCTCTCTCTCTCTCTCTCTCTCTCTCTCTCTCTCTCTCTCTCTCTCTCTCTCTCTCTCTCTCTCTCTCTCTCTCTCTCTCTCTCTCTCTCTCTCTCTCTCTCTCTCTCTCTCTCTCTCTCTCTCTCTCTCTCTCTCTCTCTCTCTCTCTCTCTCTCTCTCTCTCTCTCTCTCTCTCTCTCTCTCTCTCTCTCTCTCTCTCTCTCTCTCTCTCTCTCTCTCTCTCTCTCTCTCTCTCTCTCTCTCTCTCTCTCTCTCTCTCTCTCTCTCTCTCTCTCTCTCTCTCTCTCTCTCTCTCTCTCTCTCTCTCTCTCTCTCTCTCTCTCTCTCTCTCTCTCTCTCTCTCTCTCTCTCTCTCTCTCTCTCTCTCTCTCTCTCTCTCTCTCTCTCTCTCTCTCTCTCTCTCTCTCTCTCTCTCTCTCTCTCTCTCTCTCTCTCTCTCTCTCTCTCTCTCTCTCTCTCTCTCTCTCTCTCTCTCTCTCTCTCTCTCTCTCTCTCTCTCTCTCTCTCTCTCTCTCTCTCTCTCTCTCTCTCTCTCTCTCTCTCTCTCTCTCTCTCTCTCTCTCTCTCTCTCTCTCTCTCTCTCTCTCTCTCTCTCTCTCTCTCTCTCTCTCTCTCTCTCTCTCTCTCTCTCTCTCTCTCTCTCTCTCTCTCTCTCTCTCTCTCTCTCTCTCTCTCTCTCTCTCTCTCTCTCTCTCTCTCTCTCTCTCTCTCTCTCTCTCTCTCTCTCCCTCTCTCTCTCTCTCTCTCTCTCTCTCTCTCTCTCTCTCTCTCTCTCTCTCTCTCTCTCTCTCTCTCTCTCTCTCTCTCTCTCTCTCTCTCTCTCTCTGTCTCTCTCTCTGTCTCTCTCTCTCTCTCTCTCTCTCTCTCTCTCTCTCTCTCTCTCTCTCTCTCTCTCTCTCTCTCTCTGCCTCTTTAGGTTAAATGTAGGTTTGGCGGGAATGCTTTTAAAATTAACCAAGAACCAAAAGTAAGCGCAAGTAACCACAACTGCGACCATGGTTCAATGCTTTTGATTTGCAGTTCGTACTATTAATTTCAACAGGCGACATCTAACGGATGAATTTTATAACACATACTAAGGAGGATGTTTCTAAACAAAATTTCTACGTGATCACTATTATATTTTCTTACAAGTAGGTATGCCCAAAAATCCGCCTATGTAATGCCGCTAGTTTTATCCTTGTATCTGTTATGGATGCTAACCAAAAATTAAAGAATAAATTCGAACTTTGGCACTTTTGGACTAATCCCAAAATTTCGGTGGTAAATTTATGTAACATTTGTTTTGAAAATTTTTATGGTGTGTTAATTGTAATATCACCAAATGCGCTCTAAACTGGTAAATAACGATCTACCAAACAGGCACTAAATATGTAGGTATGGTCCAGTATGCGGAGCAGTCAGAAGGGCCGATTTCTGCAAAAGGTGGTGTAAACGATTTTATCATTTTAAATTGCCCATTTGGGTCCAAATAACATGTATTTGAAGAGTGCACACCAATTTTTTCTCGGCACAACTTTTAGCAGCCAGAAAACCTCAAAATGTTCGGACTTTTTTCAGTTTTACGCTTAAAACTCGAAAACGGTCCATATTTTATGAATAACACTTCTTTAGTAAATTAAAGAAAACACAATCCTGCGTCGATCAAAAGGTGAACAAACAAAATCGGTCCAATAGAAAAAAATTTTACAAGCGATCAAAGAAATCCCGTAAGCTCACCGTCAATTCCTGGAGATCCACGGAAATCCCTGAAATCGGATAAAATGCCTTATAAATGCTCAGAAATCCTATCGAAATCTTTTTAAATTCTTCCCCATATCTGCTTTTGACATTCCATTCCAATATTTTACTACCACCGCTTTCATATAGAAAAACCTACGCTTCGTCACGCATCTTCTCACAGGTAAGTATTATAAATTAATAACAAAATTTGCGATTGTTACATTTCAAGTGCTGCGTGGCAATATTGAGTAAAACAATTAGAAGCTAAAGTTTACTTTTGAACGAACCAAAGAAAGCTATTTCAGTGACAAGATGGGTGAATTTTGGCAAGCACAGATTAGGTACCAAGTAAAATATAGTAAGTAATTTGCATTTTTTCATTGAAACATTGGGCATACAATGCAAAATGATTTTGGATAGTGACTAAATATTGTGTATGGAAATTTATCTCCACACATGTAACTGCCGTTAGTTTCAATTAATCATTTTCCAAATCAAAAATTTATACACGACAATTACAATCACCTTATCTATCCAAGTTTAAAATTGGAAACACATGTGTACTGTGTAGTCCATTGCGTCGGCGACGTCGGCATTTTAAACAGGTGTTTCAAAAACCACACTTGCCACTTTATTAGCTTTAATAACAATTGTCGCAGAGTTTACTAATTTTGAATTAATTTGATACGAGTGAACCAAATACCTTCGCAAAATGAAATGTCTTTTGAAATCTAAATATGCAACTCAAGATTATTGTGTATTCATGTTAAATCCGGGTCCTTATTAGAGCCATTTAATTTGTCCAAAAATTCATTTAATATATCAACGTATTCACAAAATTCTTTAGACTTGAAGAATCGAAACGCGGATTTCCATTTTTCGCATATTCAGACCAATCAGACCAGATAATTTTGTCTTGAACTTATTGCCTCGTGCATGAGTGTATTTGTCTCAGCAACCATGACAAATGGAACAATTGAACTTGCGGCTATACCCAGGTTTCGGGCATGCCTTTCTGATCTGTAAAATTCCTACCCTAGGGATGTGGTAAAGCACATTAGAAATGCTGTAGAAAATTCAAATTCATTAGCCCATTGCGTAAAGACGTGGTTTGGGTAAGCGTAACATCTAAACGACGGTTTTAGAGACGTTTTAAATTTCGTGAGCTATTTATCAAACCTAGCTCATTCAATTTTATATGAAAATTAACTAAAAATCCTGTAGCGTGTTAGATAAGGAATTTCGGAAATGAAATTGTTATGGTGGTAACGCAAACACAAACGATGTTTTGGGAATAGAAGTTTTGGTGGTTTTTAAAGACAAATACCTTACAATTTAGAAATAACTTGAAATAATGTAGAAGGTCGAAAATGTCCAAAATCATTAGTAACTTGAACAAAAGACGTGGTTTTGGCAAGCATTACACCCAGTTCTTAGGAACTTTACAAATTTGGGGTTGCTGTTTTCATGGCGCAGCACCCTACAATTTATATGAAAATGAAATACACTCTCTCTTTCCAGTTATTAGATAAGGGGTAAGGCGGACTGACCTTTATGGCTTAAACGTCACAAATGCCGCTGCTTAGTAACATCAGGGCATCAGTTGCAGTGAAAGGGTGGTGTTGGGAGAGCCATTCAAGCAATTTGGATGAGTGTTGTTCATTCCGGCCAGAGACTTGTATTCCGGCTCATTCAATAATTTCCAACAAATTTCAAAAATTGATCCAATTTTAAATTTTTGGTAGTTTTTGAATTCGGATGTCCTACAATGTTCAGGAAGGGGGTAGTGAATTTTATCGTGCCTTTAGGAGCCACAACGCATTAAAAAAAGGTTAACTCAGTTTTTTAGAAAAGTTGGAAAAAAGGGTGTTTATTGATCGCTTTTAACAATTTTTCTATTGTGCCGATTTTGTTTGTTCATTCTTTGATCGACACAGAGTTTTGTTTCCTTTTTTTACTAAAGAACTGTTATTCATAAAATATGGACCGTTTTCGAGTTTTAAGCGAAAAACTGAAAAAAGTCCAAACGTTTTGAGGTTTTTGGCTGCCAAAAGTTGTGCCGGGAAAAATTGGTCTGCACTCTTCAAATCCATGTTATTTGGACCCAAATGGACCATTTAAAATAATAAAATCTTTTCACCACCTTTTTCAGGTCAAAATTATCTGCATACTGGACTAGTATACGATACTGGAAAAACACAGCCAACTTATTACGTAGAAAAAAGAAAGCGCAACGATTTATAACAACGAAAATTGAGTTAAATAGGTATTAAACCCCTAAATGGAAATATATAGAGAATTTCTATTAAATTGTTACTTATTCCTCCAGATGGTACGAATTGAAAGAACACATGAACAAAATTAATTTAGTCGCTACTCGCGCCGTATTGCAGTAGAAAGTGATTTCGTATACGGTGCCTACCTACTTAGAATTGCGAATTTTACATAAGGCCTACCGCAATAAATAATGCATAAGGTGATTCCCAATTAAAATTTTGCGATCAATTCATGACGCGGCTGGGGGTCACATTGAGATTTAAAAGAAATTTCAAAATCCGACGTAATTAACTGCCAATTCATAATTTTCGCTTCTTGTCTTTTACATTCTCCTCACTTTTTAATTATTCTGTTAATTAATCGACTGATTGCGATTTATGGATTAAAAATAATGAGCAGCTAATAAGGGGCATTTCGAATAAGACAATATCAGCGCGCCCCATTTTCACGATTTAGGAAATTTATAACATCACGAAAGATTAGAAGGTTAGTTTTAGCATTATTTAAATACTACAATGGTTTTACGTAGTTGTAGTGCCGTTCGTTTTGAATTTAGTTTTAGTAACGCATGTAACGATGAAAGAAAGTACGCTATTGACTCAGGCTCCCGTAATCTTCAAAATTTACATTCGGGCTATTGCGGCATAATTAAATCCCTCTAAAAGCTTTGTTTCCTGAGTACGTCATTCACATTCAATTTTCGATGTGGTAAATTTTATCATCTTTCACAGTTATCACTTTTCCCACAATTACATCTTCCAACGCAAAGAGGGTGTAGCGATAAGATAATTGTATATTAACCCAGAAAATTTCCCGCACCGGCTCCGAAAATATAAAAGCTAATCAACTCAACTTTTGTTTTACATGTGAATGAAGCCGTGCAAATTCAAATTCTACCTTTATACAGAAAATAATTATACTTGCACGGAGACGACCCTTGTTTAATAACTTCGATGATGTTATTTCAATTTCCCCAAAGTTTGAATTTCATTATCGCTTACTCCAGTGCATTTTTTAATTTGTTATAGAACTAATCGTTATGTCATACTTTATACAACAATTGGTTCATACCATGTTTTGCAAATTTTATTATTTTTTACAAAAGAAAATGAAAGAGCTATTTTCGAGGTAATTCTGCCTACTCCAAACAAGGAAAACAACAAAGAACCCTACATAATTGGCAAACTCTCCGCTCAGTATCGCATTGCCCTTCCATTTCCATTTAAATTCTCCACTGAAGTTTTAATATTTTGCCGATGAGCAAACCAGTGAACACTGCAGTTATTTCCAAAAGCGCTAATCTTTTTTTATCAACTGCTAAACTCTAAAGAATGCTTGCAGAAACTCTATTTAATTGACCTTTCCAAGTTTCGTATCTCATGTGCTGTGTTTCGTATACAATAGAACATGAAAAGGGCTACAGCAATTAGCTTCAGGCGTTTTGTATATGATGCGTATAACAAGTAATTTCTTTCATACATTTTCCGAATAAACTGCTCGTGAGTGATATGGCAAATATTCATTATTTTGCTCGGGTTTGAACACTACGTCTTTCCTTCCGTGGTATACTGCCAAATTTCTTCTATTCTGAGTAGTCATTGCGATACGTTTGCTTTAACTAAAAGCATCATTGGTTCAAATTTCAAAGAAATATGTCCATAAATAAGAAACTCGGTATTGCGCATGCGTACATCTGATTTGTGCTATATGCGCTATTTGCCTTTACTAGAAGTATCTGTAGTTAAAATTTCAAGAAAATAATTATATTAATAAATAAGAAAGTTGAAGACAACGATCCACGATCCACGAGGCAAAGCTACTTCTTTTACTGGACTACTAAAAGAGTGTCGTTTGGCCGAAGAAATTTGGGTTGATTATGTGATGTACACAGGCCAGTCCCGAGAGACTGCGCAACTCAAGATTTAAATTCAAAACTTTTCCTCCCGAACTAACTGAACCCCATGGCACGTGATCGTCTAGACAAAACTACCTAACTTGAATAACCGAATATAGGACCATTTACTACGTTGTGTTTTTAAGAGTCGCTACAAAATATGTGCTGCTCGGAGTGAGGATCAAGTAAGGAATATAAATAAAACAAGTACATGCTTTAAAAACGGAGATTTAATCCAAGTAATTAGCATTGTCAGATTAAATTTAGAAAATGGTAGTTCACCGAGTACAAATATAAAAATAGGCTGGGAAAAAAAGAACTGACCAAGAAAAAACCCAGCCAACAAATTAATATTGAACTTTATAGCAAGATTAGTTATCTGTAATGGCATGAATGCATGTTGTCAAGTACAGCAATACAATGTCGAATCCCAGGCTCCACTGGAATTCCTAAAGAATAAATATTACACACACATAACAAAACCAATCATTAAAACATTACAATAAATTCATATAATAGGTTTGGATATTGGATGGCCAGTCCAAATCCCACACTGAGTAGTCTTTAGTTGCTCTGGTCATGACCTTTCAACATTGTATGAAATCGCTAGGAGTTGGCCTCTCAGAAGAGCCTTTCACATAGGAAGGATATAGTTGTTTAACACAACCATAAGGTCACAACGAGAACACGCCACACGCTTTTAGCGAATCCCTGCGCAAGTGAGGCCAGGCTTAGCCGGCAGCCCCATGTACGACTAGCGGGACCCCAACTCTTTCATTCATACATCTCTAGGGCCAGTCCAACCCACTAGTCTTAAAATGCCGGGTTATAAATTACCGAACTCCAGGCTCTCTACCATGAGTACTGACAATAACCGATCAAAAGACAAATCATGACATAACATAAATAACAGAGTAACCAACGGCAAAGTCGCACACATACCAAATTAGAAACAAAATATACACAATTTATGTAGGCGTTGACAGTCGACATATTTGCACTGGCACAACAAAAAGTGACACAAAACCAATATTCGGTCACTACATGACAGGGATCAACTAAACGAATTGATTAGCAATATCGGCAAGATGGCTCTTTTCAAAGACACAACAAAAAAACAGTACATAAAAGATATATATCTCTGCGTATGTCAGTTCTGAACTTTAGCCAGCCTCTGCTACGTCAAATCGAGATATATTATCGGTATCAAATATAGCACAGTACATATTCGAGACAAGTCACCCCGCCAAATATTAATAATCATAATCACCCGGTTCAAATAAATAGTAGGAGCATAATTTTATGTACTATCACATTACAACAATACAAAGGAACATGTCGTGGCAAACATTGGTATCAAGTAATTAATTCACAATTCCAAGTGCAATATGTAACAATCAACCACCTAACGTACGTCACTCGCCCCCAGATGAGGCACCCTGTAAATACACAGTAACATAATCAAGTAAGCAAAAGCGAAATGTGCTGCAATAAATTCAATTATAAATTAAAATGTAGTTCTGCATACTTGTATTGGGTATCACCCATAAGGGAACATACAGCATCTAAATATAAACAAAAATACGTAAATCGGTCAGTAATTACCCAGTAGGCCCAGTATAATTAAAACTGCAATTTGTATCTGGAATGTGTTATAATTAAATGGCAATGATCAATGCTGTACGAGAATAAAGTTAAATTGGCAAATAATCGAACACGTACATATCATTATTAGAGGGATGCAATAGACGTAGAGATAAATAAAACGAGTACATCACCTTTGTAATTGTCGAAGCTGCACTCACTATTCGCAACGTAAAGATTTACTTCTGGTCTCAACAAAAGCACACATACTTCTGTCTAAATTTCCCCTTTGTAGGCAAATCCTAGACGAAAAAAATGTTAATATCGAACGTGCCCCGAGACGGGTCGATACGGATCATTAAGTTTCCTCGCATAGCTCGCATAGCGTAATATTTGACACTCTTATTGTAAATTATGGCCCATTTCAATGTAGAGCAGAGAAGAAAAAAACACGTGTTCCACGAAAACGAAACAAAGCGCAATCTTGACCTTTTTCGTCGCGCCAGGCTCGGATTCGGGAATATTTAAATCGAATTTTAGCGGGCTAATTCGGTTCCATTACAATATGCATAAGGATAACGCAACTCGTACTATAAAAAACGCGATTAGTGTTAATATTGTAAATTTTTCGGACACACTAAAGAAGGATATAGATAGCGATTCCAGGACAATGACCTTGGGAACCCCAGGGTCATGACCTTGCGAAATCACATGGTTATTACCTTGGGAAACCCTACGGTCATGACCTTGGGGAAATCCAATGGATTGAGCCTTGGACCAGAATTCAGGGCCCAAGGTTCAAGGCCATGATCTTGATCCGGAATCCAATACCGGAACCTTGGGACAGGACGACCTTGGACCGAACTCCAAGAAATCTCGTGGCCAGGGGAAACCTGTCATGACCTTTTGACGTCACAAAAAGTGATAGGGCGAGGTGCCTCCCTTGTACTAATTTTTTTCTGTTAATTTGTTTGGTCTCTACTGGTTTTCATAGTTTCCGTCAGAATTGCATAAGCAAACATTTTTCTAACATATACATTGGATAATTTGGACTATGAGAACGCAAGTATTGATTTGTCGGCAAAAGCGCTAATTTTTAGTGAGTCGTCCTAAGAGAAAGTTGTTCTTCTCGTTTTCCAATTTTGAAAGTATAGAGAGCACACATATTTTGTGAATGTCTGCAGCGGTCAATGACTTTCCGAAGCGGGGGCCTTCTCCTCCAATTCGTAACTTATCACATAAGACTTATAAATACTCTGCCAATTAAACACAGTTTTATTATGGTTTCAGATTCAATACCCATTGTTTGTAACTTGTGTAACGAGCAAGGGTTTATCCTTGCAACATATTTATTCATACAGACTTATAAAAGGGTCTTGCCTTGCTATAAGGCATAAGCCGATAAGAAGTTTGTTATTGAAATGGCAGCAGAATCACCCCCTAAATGTTATTTCAGTGGAAAATCTATGGTAGAGTCCGAGTTAATTTATATCCCTTTCAATAGCTCGTTTTAAAATATAGCGTCTGAATTTAGATTCCATGTTCGACATAAATTACTTATTCAAAAGCGGTGTTCGCCATCTATTCTTTCTGTCGATACGATTCAATAACTGCTTTTCTCTATTATTTTTCAAAATGGTATGGATATTCATACCATTATTGTCTACATCAATTTTTAGGTTGGTATTAATGCTGCTGTTAGTGTAATTAACGCAGGACCAATTTCCCTATAATATTTTAAGGTCCAAAGTTAATCAGTTTCGTATTACATGACTAGAATTGATGATCTTATTTGGATTTTATTGGTTACGTGCTAATTAATATACGCTCCAATTTATAGCTTAGACAGCTTGAGTTGTATCAAATGATGACTATAAAACGGATTGTGGAAAGTACACTTGAAAAACTTTATTGTAGAAGATATATGCAAAGAATTATATGGTAATCGATATACGAGTAAGTACTTTTCTACACACCGAGAATTTATATTGGGTAACTAACTTTACTCAAAACCTTCATCATAAAATTCTAAGTAATCTTAATGATTAAAGTGTGCCCTATTGATTCGACCGAAAGGTGGTCAACGAGCACTAAAGTTAAGAACATGTGTCAAATTATCACAAACTTGTTCCTAACTTTAGTATCTGTCGATAACGTTTCAATCAAAACAAATGCAGCATTTCAAGATCAATGAAGATTGAATGGTTTTGAGTAAAGTTACCAATTTTGAGTTTCATCACCATAGATCAAGAATTTATGTAAGTAGTTTTCAAACAAGTATCTGCAATCCTTTGATGTCTGCAAACCAAAACAGTCATTTTATTCTTATTTGTACCGCAAGTAACACCTTTGAACCTTTAGGACCTAATCTACATTAAGATTGCAATTTACACCACAACTTCAGTCCTCAAGTACCTATTGTGAAACACCAATAGGTATAAACGCCTAAAGAGTATCTAAAAAACGCCTACCCTACGGGGTCATTGGATGCAATACGCTTGTTACATGTGTTTGAACGAAATCGGTCCAAGCGTTTGACAGTTATCGTGTTCACGGACAGACGGACAACATCGACTCCCCTAAAAAGCTTGGATCGCTTTGCTCTGCCACTTAATAAACTTTTTTTAAAACTTTCCGAATAGAATTTTAATCAACACACAAAATGGCAAAACGTTGTGTATATTTACAAACTTCAGCAGCGCCACCTTCAATAAAACACGAAAATGCATTCCAATTCAATCTGGGAGATTTTGTATTTGCATGCTAATGTATTCAGCACTCAGCAGTTACCTGCAAATTACATTTTTCTTTGGGAATCACACTTAATGAACATAATATTTTCATTTTAACGTAATAATTACATATATACAGGGTTATTTTATAAGCAACCTTCAGTATGAAATTACATACGCCGAACCCGCGTTCAAAATTCATAATATGCCTAGTGAAAGTAATAAAACCTCCCATCGCGAAAGACATAAACTCCTTCAACGAGGAAAAGAATCTCTTGCAATAACTTTAAACTCGAATGAAATATAAAATTTCACCCTTACTCTGGCCCTTTTTATATGAATAGGAGATCACGAAATTATTCAGTTGTTTATTTATTGGTTTTTCTCGAAATACGACTCCTTGAATTCTGTTAAATTACAAAGCCCAAAAAAATACCACCTCATAGTCTGCCATGTTTTTTATACGGAAATACTATATGCTGTTAAAATTTATTTAACTTAACATAACCGTTGAGTGCTTAATAATTAAAAATTAATGAGAATTTCAGTTTCACTTTTAGTGTTATGTTGATTATTTAAATTAAATTTGTAATCGATACGCGATATTAATAACAGAACTTAAAACATTGTGATACGTTCAACTGTCTAATACAAACTTAAGTAAGTAAATTCAGCTTGGACACTAAATTTAACAAGAACGTGGTTCAGCCTTTCAATGCTAACTAACTTAAAAACTGCCGCTCTCTGCTCATTCTCTTGTATCTTTATTTCCTACATTCTACTGCGCGATAAATGAAATATTTATTTTAAAGAAACAAGACACACTCTACAGTCTACATGTAATCAGCGACCGCGACTGGTGAGGTGAGTTTGCTCGAGAACAACCAGGAGATATAAGTAAGCGACCTGAACATTGGACACTGTAACCACCAAGGACGAACTGACCGAATGCCATTCGTAGAATTAGGATAAGTATCGAACGTGACCAAGGAGCAGCGGAAACGGTGGTAAAGTCTGGCGATTTGATAGTGGATCGTGGCTCTTGTAGAACTAGGCTTTTCTAGGAACTGATTCGATGACATAGATAAACTGCAAAGGAAAGAATTATAGCAAGAGGTATTATAATTGCGGAAAATAAGTGCACGAAATTGACGAGGGGAGGGATACGGGCTTAAATACTTTAAAATGACTGTAAACACCGCGGTGTAGCACTCGACATAGCCGTTCAGGTGGGGATTGGCACATCCGAATAAAAGGGGGGAATAATTTTGAACGCGATAAACAGAGGTACCAGACAGATCTTTGAGCGCGGAAAGGCGCCGACATTAATTGACGTTACGATGGCAGCTGAAGCAGTACAAGACAAAGTCACAAACTCGGAGCTCTTGGAGAAAGTTATCAGCGTCAGTCTGACGGGCGATAATATAATCTTAATGTCCTGTACGTGACCAAAATAGCCATTTTGTAGGTGGTTTTTGTGAAATTGAAAAAGTGGAGATGGAATAGGGAGGACATTGATTTTCAGTTGTCACCATTGTAATTTACGTCAAAAAACATACTAGCTCCCTAATTTAATCGACCTTACATCTCTTATAATAACGAAGTTAGCAATGGTGCCGGTTTAATTTTGAAGGCGCTGTATTCAGAACTCATAGGGAACACATCACAAACCATTACGTCCCATCTACTCAAATAAGTAAGTTCGCTAATTTAAAAATTCATTACAATTTCAGCAATTTATGCGATTGCAATTTTCACAAAAGTGTTATATAAGGTTACCTATGGGTTCATTTCCATATTTCAATTAGAAAAAAAAATACATCAAATCTACTTATCCCCTTTTCCGATCGTTTATATATCCAGTAATTTGATTTTTGTGTTTGTGGGATAGCCATAGGCTTTTTATTTGTTTGAGCTAATTGCTTTGTTGGATATTTTTTTACTGCTCCTCATTGTACTCAATTCCAGACTTTGTAATAATCTGTCTTTGTTCCTGAATGAAATTACTTGTATTGAAAATATTTTCATTTCCTCTTCTGATACCTATACGCTCCCCTACATGTTTACTAAATTTGATTTCGAACACCCGTAGATTACTCGCAGCATCGCTCAATTTGATTCAAAAGTAATTTACGCATTTTGTCTTTACGTTTCGAACGGTATTAGTTTGGAAAATTAAGTTCTAGCGTGATAGTGCCAAATAGCCTCCACCTTTTCGTAACACTAGTGTCTTGAATGTACTACATTGCAATATACGAGACGTATGTATAACGCAATATTTCAAAGTTTTTAGACAAAATTGACAATTTGGGAACAGATAAACGTCGCCAATTTTGATGTAAAATTTTATACGCCCGGAAGACAATCGTTATATCACAGTAAAACTGCGGACCAATAAGAAGTTTCTATTCGATTGCACTTATCAAAATCAATCTAGTTCATAACTTATTTTTCCGACGTCACAAGGTACCAAAGCTGAATGAGCAGCTGGATTGCTATATATAAGATTTCTCGAAATTTGGTTACACTTCGTTGCGCTTCTGGCCATCTACATTTTTGTGACATTGAAAAGTTCTTTACGCCCGCCTTCCCTCTAATGATTCTATCGTACCGCCACGTCATCAGTCCTGTAGTTCAAAACCAACAGCCATTATGGTTTTGAAAAGGCGGTAACTTGCTTTGCTTTTTGCTTTCGAAGAACATGCCGAGTTTTTCAAATTATTAATTATATTTTGTAGCGATAGGAAACGGGATTTAGCGGCTAGTCAGGGAAGAGTTAGGTCTCCCAGTAAAACAATCTTGAGCGAACGCAAACCCGTATAGGAAACCAAAAATAAAACAAAGATGAATTAGGACAGCTGTTCCTGTAAAATCTTGTTTCAAGAGAACCAATACAGTAACGGAATTAGCTTTGGAACATAATCGATAAATGCAATAAAAAATCTTTAACAAATAATAAATATGGACAATAGGTCCACAAGCGGAATACCCGCTACAATAAATACATGCAACGATACAACAATGGCATAAAGATACACAAAAAATGTAAGCTTAAATTAGTGTTAAAATGACCAACGCATATACGGTCATTAACGACCAAGGCACATTTTACATAAAGGATAGCAACACCGTCATTAACAACCAAGCCAAATTGTACATAAATAATGTTACCACATTTATGTTTCTGAAAAGGGAGACTCGAAAGCCAACTTGAAGTAGGTAATATTGCGGTCCGGGATGCTGGATGGTGATCCACCAACTGCCCAATTTGACGGTCTCTTAATAGATCAAGCTACTAGATTGTCTAATACGCACATGTTAACGATGACTGTTTCGGTGCAGATAATATATCCGGGAAAGTCTTCAATTGCAAAAAAGTAGACGTTTTTAGGGATGCGAAAAATTAATATGTAATTAAAATTGGGAGTATCATCACTTTAGACAACAAGCTTCATCAGTTGTGTGTAGGTACACAGATTCAAAATCCCGATAATTTAAGAAAACGTTAAATACATCAAAATACGAATAAGACCTATTTTGGACGATTAAATTTTGAATGCTCCACATTCGATATGAACGTTATTAATGAAATTTGTGTAACTAAAACCACTCGGCTTACGCCTCGTGGTTTCAACATTTACCCGCGTCTCAATATAATGTTCACATCGAACTTGTACCATTAATGACTATAAAGCTTTCTAAATACCCTTACATCCGATTAGAGAACCTACCTTACAATTACAGCTCGCAAAGCGTTATGCAGGATTTTCCAGTTTGAGACATTAAATACTCTTATAGACTATTAAAAGCTCCTAAAGACTCTTAAGGACTATCAGTAGCTCTTAAAGGCTAGATGGCCGCCGATATCATTGAAGACTTTGGAGAGACGCTCTTTAGTTTCTTAAATACGTTTAAGACTCCTTTAAAGGATTAATAGAAGCTTTTAAGCTTGCAGATATAAAATTATATTGCTGTAACGAATGCAGGGAACTAAATAATGGGTTTTCGTACGTATTACAAAGATTATTTTTTGACGTTTCTCGAAACCAATAGAAATGTAACGTTTTTAGCACACATGAGACTTATGGGGTGTGTCTAAGGTTTCTACTAAAATTCAGCTCTGTCGGAATTTATGTTATTTGAATGTCTATTTTGACCGGGATATAAGTGACAAAGATTCGTCTTTTTTTTTATATCTTCGAAATTAAATGCACAACTTTGCCTCCATTTAACCAACACTCGCATGTTACCAAGCAACGGTAATGCATCGAATTGCTAACACCCTGTATATCAATTTCCTTCAGAAAGAGACAAAATTCGCCTATTGTTGTTTTAGAAATGCTAAAGTTTTGGGTTCTGTTTAGGATTTCTGAAATATACTTTTTGGGATTGCTTTTACATTTGCGAAATATTTCCTGTTTTAAACTGTATCGCCGCCTATAATATAATTTTCCCAAACTCTCTCTACTAAGACAATTTTTTGCGTTCCTCCTATATACTTGCGCATCACATTTTAGTTATAGAAACATCTGAGTATTCCCATCATTCTTGTTTACTTAAAAACATGATCTACCCGCATTAAGAAAACGCAATTGTACAACCCTAACGTAACCTGGTCTAACAATAAAGGCACTAAAACCAAAAGTACCCAAAAAATAATCCTCGCAATGTGAGTTACCTAGACTAGAGCATTTACTTAGGTACACAAACAGAACAACTGTTACAGTATTAAATGAAATTCAAATGAGTTCCAGAAAACGCAAACTATTTTTGTTTCCGTTTCATTACACATTCACAAACGAGATACAAAGATGTCACTTACAGCTGTTGGTATCTAATGCTCTCCGTAGCAGCCTGCGTTTGGCATCAATCGATAAAGGAAGATATTAACTAATCAAATAACACATAATCGAAAGTTGAACTACGTTTTACTCCAACGGTATTTTTAAAGCATTTATATCAGCTTAACAACAAGTTTTATAATGAAGTAGGTAGCGAAAGAAAATAAAACTCGTTAAACTTTTAAGGTCGTTAATTGAAACGATTGCCGTAATTAAATTTCAGATTCAATTTCTGTTAAACTCAAAAAAGTATCCATTTGCATATATTAGCAGGCGTGTTCAATTTTTAGAAAAAGTAGATTGAAAAACTGAAACTCTGTATTTAAAACCATATTTTGTGTCTTAATACGTAGTTGTGAAGTAAAGTATTTCTTGTTTTATATCAAGCGATGTTTATTGTGATCCCGTTATGCCATTTATACATTTTCTGCGTGATATTTATTAAAAAAATGAATATGAATAATGACTATACGGGGTAAAAACTGCTAAGGTGCTTTAAGTAAGACACATCTGGTTGGTCGATTCTTTGTAATAAAATTTAGTGACATCTGGTCGTTTGCGATGAATCTTATCCGACGAAATTTAATTATTGCACGCGTTCTAATCGCTGTTAAGGAATAAGTTATTTCGAAGAATTGCGCGTTAGTTTGGCGTTAAAAAAAAAGAGATTATTTGGTGGTAGATGTGGTGTTTTGTTAAATACTGGAGACAACAAGAAAACAAGGCTGCCAGTTCAGTGACGGTAAAGAACGTGTAAATTTGTCTACAGTAAATTACGGATAGTTGAATCAGCCCTATTTGTTTTGTTGAATAAAGTGTGCATAAGAAGTTAAGCACTCTTAATAAAACATAAAGCGAAGTAGTAAAAGTTTGTGGAAAGTTTTTGAAAACGGTTTGTCCGAATACGGAAAAAGTTCTATCAAGTTGAAAAAGGAAGCAGTGGGACCATTCTACCGTCCACGCAGCCACCGAAAATTCGTTCATTTTGCTCATCAAGCCAGCTGTTTTTCATCTAATTATGTGTTATAAAGTAAAGTGAAATTCAGAAGCTGTGGGTTTAGTGCGCCTGAATATCGCAAACCTTGTACAACCAGATTATTTGGATTAAAAGCAAAATACTGTAAACAATTGTAAGATTTATTATTTTATTTGTCGACCACTTGCGTGCGGAGTATTACTTATCACCCAATAAATAAGCTTCCTTAAGCTCTTTTTTTCTTTCAGGGATTTTGTTTTAATTGTTTCATGTGTTTCGGAATAAACGTTTGTTATTGTCAACATTGAGATCTTTCACTGTGGCAGGAGCCGGGCGTCTACTAGGAAAATAATTAATATTTTCTAAATTTGAAGGTTGTTTTGTTTTGAGCTAGCTGGACAGGAGTTTTATTGGTGGCGTAGTGACGGCAAGCTATTGCACACAGCAATATCTTACACCCGGAATAAATCATTCAAGAACGAAATGGCAGTAAATACAGTAAATAAATAATAATAATAATAATAATAATAATAATAATAAAGAACAAAGAAACACCATAAATACAAGTAACGCAACTTGCACTACAAAGACAGGTCCACCCAATAAAGTTACACGTCCTAGCACAGTTAAAAAAACACAAAACTCCTTCTTCACATAAACACACCACGTTATCACAACCCACTCGTATACAACCCAAACGCAAAGCCAAAGAAACACTTACACATAAACTCTATTTAATAAAAGTACAGGAATTATTATAATGATATTTTTGTTTTGTTTTCTTCTTTCCTGATAGCGTTGACTATTGTGGCCATTAATAGCTATGTTGGTAAGTAGGAATTACATACTATCCGTAGATTTCCAATGCGAGTGTGTGAATATATATATATATATTTTTTTTTTCTTTAGAACCCTACATAACTTCACCAGACACAGACACAGACACTAATCGTTACTTGATTTTAATCCGTGCGATTAGTTAACCAGGCTAGACCTGAGTTCTCACAAGATACACCGACCATAATAATAATGTCCTTATTAGCACGAACATAAAATAACTACAGTAAAAAAAAAGAAAGAAACTAAACATCATAATTAAATATCAAATGCACATGCTAAAGGCGCAGTTCACAGGGAGCAATTACTTGCTACGCTGTGCTCTTCCTTGTCGATGTTTATTTTCTGATACGAGCATAGTCGAAAACTAAAAGCTTTTCTTCTGTTGCATTCTTTCATATTACTTGATAATTTTACAGCAATTAAATTCCCAACGGAAATTTCCCACCTGTCCAGAATGGCCCTGATCCCCCTCGCTATCTAAATTACCAAGTTTGGCTAAGTTCCCATTATGAATTTCAACATTAATCTCTACCTTCCTATTAATTTATCAACTTTAAAATTTCCCGACCAAGTCTCATAAGTCGTAACTCATCTTTACGTCCACACGCACCTGAATGAATATCACGTACCGTCGAAGTAATTCGTACATATCATAAAGTTTTGAGTTAGCCCTTTCAGAACCGCTACCACAATATTCCGAAGATGCACTCGAAAGGAGAGTGCACAAAATCCAATTAACATTCCACATTGGGAAATTAGTCTTGCCTAGTAAGTGTCGGAAATACGAAAATGTTTGTCAAAATAAATGGTATTATGCTTCATCTTGGCAGCGATTGTATGGAGGCAATTTACGAAAGCTCGCCGTAGTTTTTATTTACGTTATTGGACTTTCTTTTTTTCATATACAACAATGCCGCAAATCTTGTGGACTAATTTTGTTTTCTGTAAATTATGAATTGGCGAAGTTATATTCGCGTCTTTTAAACGCTTTATGAGGCTGGCATTTGCGGGAGTTGTTAAACCATTTCGTTCTTAAAAGTACAAAAAGTATTTAAGTTTTAATAGTCCTTTCTTTGATTCTAGGGTGCTCTACAACTGTTTTCATAATGGCAGCTCCAAAAAAGATTTAACTAGGTAAGTTTTGATGACGCACATTTATATGCATCTGCGGCACCATTATTATGACAACATCGTTTCAATATTGCCATAACGTTACGTTGTGAACTGTGTGGAGTATTGGAAAAATAGACGCCTCCTTCATAAAGAATATATGTAAATATAAGACTGATGCTTTTACAAAGATGCAGCGTGCATTTTCGAAATGTTTACAATTTAAATTCGCAACAGTTATAATCGTAGTCAAATACGTTGCAGTTTGTCGTTTCCTTCGAGTCTCGTTAGTTTCTATTCCTAAAGATAAATGCTCTGACAAATGCATTCATATTTACTCACTGCTAGTAAGTATTTCTCAGATTTTATCTTGGGAAAATATTGGAACAAATATTCTGCTCTTTTACATATACAATATTATGAATAAAGTATGTCATCTCAGGATGCAGACGAGGAGGTAGAGTATTGTTCGCAACCTCTTGTTATTTCCCTATTGAATGTCAATACATATTCATTCTTATTTTTTATCACAAGGTGCGACGTACTAAAAGGAAACCTAGTTTCTGTAGGACGTTATTAAGAGAGGGGCCAATCGTTTCAACCGCACAACATAATTGGAGAGTATTGAAACACATTTACTTTAATATTGTTTTTCATTATGAGTTCTTGATCTTCAGGTACTTTTTTTTAAATCATGCATTTGGTACTAAAACTCTATGACTGTTAAAATGGTGAAGTTAATTTTTAATCAGCCATTACTTATTGAAAGCTAGAAAGTGGCTGAAAACCGAAAAATTGTACCTTTGAGATCTACAGAGCTGAAAACAAGGTTTAAGAGACTAGCACGGTAATTGAGAGTACTTGAAAACACTTAACTGTTCACAGACGACGTAAACTTCAAAAAGTCGCCGTATGCAAACAGGGTTGAAAACCCTCCTCCATGAACTTAACGGATCACCCTTCGTAACGGAAAGTCCTAGAGCCGTTTATAAGCAAGCTTTATCATGAACCAACTTCCACTTTTCATTTTTGAAAATGCAAATGTTCGTCGGACTTTAATAAAACACGTGTTTTATTACTTAAACAAAATGTTACCAATTATTTTCTTATCTAAACCCATTTACTTTAAACACCATTGTCCCTTTCACACGAAAATAAAACTTAATAAATAATTTCTAATAATTCTATATAAACAGAAAACCTGCAGCGTTATCGTTGTACAATGTATTAAATATAAAAGTTAAAACATAAGTTCTGTCTGGTAAGATGTTTTGTAAAAACGCGTAAAAGGCGTAAAAGCGGCAAATTAATTGACCTTTTAGTTTTACCTTTACTAACAACGCCACTGCAAGATAACGAATGTAGGTGTTTGGAGTTCAGGCGATGGCGGTGGAAATAGCGACGGCGGCGACGATATGGAACCTGGAAGTGGTTTCAAATAGAAAAAAAGTAGAAATAAAAGGGGTTATTTCCAGGTTGATTGTAAAAGCGTATGTCACTGTTGCACAAGAATTTGACGGACAGTTTCGCCAAATAAAGAAGTTCGAGAAGCCAAAGTGGTTGTCCAGTTTTATTAAACTGTTTTTAATTTAAAATTTTATACTCGATCTGTCATTATAATTATTTGTTAACCTCATCAAACAAGTTATTGGATTATTAAAATTATGTGATACACAAATGTGAGTTTTAAAAGCTGTCAGCTCTGTGTTAAGTGTTTGGTTCGTCGTTTATCGCGTTCCCATTGTCCAGACGAGATAGGTAATTAGGATATTCTTTACCTGAACTGTGAGTAATTATTTTCCTTGAGATCCATTGTTTTGTCGATTTGTCCGTTTTGCAAACGGGGTGTGCTGTCCAAAAATGTACACCTTCTATGTTTCTCCTCTAGGTAATCGGATTGAAGAGATATTTTACTTCCGGTATTCACTTTAATATGCGAAGTATCAATTTTTTCATTGATCGTTTCTGTCCCCATCAACTTGGGATATCAACAGATCTTTAATGCAGTGGTTTCCCGTTGCCTTCGGCATCCTATGCCATTGACATTAGTTGTTCCGCCAAGAATCCGTTGGCACATTTTTTAAAAAACATAAAGGCATCATAAACAACATTTTTCGTCGACCTCTCGATAACAACATAAATTACACCTAACGTTACAGGTGTAAAAATGAAGCTCATTAATGGTTAGAAACCATTATACGTTAGCAACCATTAATCGTTAGCAACCACTTAAAGGTCCCATTCACATGCGGATATGTACGGCGGACATGTACGCGGGACAGATCCGTATCCATTCGTATGTGTGTATCCGCTTGTTCGGCGTACATATCTTGCTCGCCATCTGTCGATCAGGACGACGAGCACGGACAGCGAGCCCGACAAATCCGCACGTGTGTAGTCGTTTCACGGATTTGTTTGCCGGACATAGAATCACAAAATAGAAACTTCTTGAAAATATGTTTGGAAATTTAAGAAATCAAAATGGAAATGCGACTAATCCTACTCCAATTAAACAGTAATTTAAAAAAATATGTTGTTTTTACTTTTGAATATAATGTAGGCGCAAATTGTGCTACAGATTTGAATTATCTTTTGGGTAACTTTACAAGCAAAATTGCGGAATAACACCTAACCAAAGAAAGACCAATGTCCACTAATGGTGAAACTGTTAGTCAAATACAATCCGATCAGTTACCTTTTGGTGATATTTTAAAAGTGAAATTTGAAGACTACGGTGATATTAACATTCCAGAACAAAATGCGCATTTTTGGGGAACAGTTTAAATACTGGTAAAGATGATAGTGCTTACTCCACCAACCAAGCACACCTAACTACTGATGAAATAATTTTATGCCATTTCCGAGCATATTCTGCCAAGGCTTATTTGAAAGTTTGAGGTATAATTTTCCCGATAAGCTGTGGGGAGATTGCACAACTGAATTGTAGGTCCTCAAAATTCCTTCAAGTTGCTAAGTACTGCATCGTGGCAATTAATCGCTCTCTACTGGTAACTGCCTCATATGGGTATCATTCCATCATTCCTCTCAATAACTGGGCGAACATATTTTAATTAAGTTTCAAATGTCTCATTGTCCATGCGCAAAAAATTGTGCAAATCATGAGGCGTTTCCAAATCTCTAAGTAAAGTCATATGAGAGTACTTTTTTGATTCAAGAACCACTGTTTTGACCACATCTCTTCTGTTTCCTATCTTCACATAAAACTATATATCCTGCAATTATTGTCAGTTTCTTCTTATGATCCATAGCAATTACTACAGCACTCAAAACCACACAACCCAGGGGCTAGCACTACAGAACTGAAATAGTGAGGGAACGCCGCCTGCTCGTCTATTGAGATTTGTCCGTGATCTGTGTACAGCCCTCGTATCCGCCTGTGTGTAGCTCAAGGCGGATCTGTCCGCCGTATAGATCCGCCGTACATATCCGGATGTGAATGGGACCCTTTATATATAACCATTATGCATTAGCAACCATTAATCGTTAGCAACAACTTATACATAACAACTATTTTATTAAAGGGAATGACATTTATATAACAATTCACTTTCGGCATCAGCTGAGAACTTCCATCCACCTAACCATTTTAATCTCGCTTTTAATGTAGTGAGGTCAGTAGCCAGTATGGTCGCCAACGATCTCAGCAAAGCATATCCTGATGTGTAGCTTCTCGGATAAGGTATTGTTAAGGTATTCAGTTACTTATTTATCTTCAACATTGAGTACGTCGACCACAGGGATGAACATTTCCATATCTTTCACTGTTAATACACGTACCTACTTTAGTACAGTTGCAAAAGAATTAATTACATTCTAATTTCACATACCTTTTCAAGGTAAAATGTTAACATGAGATTTTCGAAAATATCTCCTTTCAAATTCATTGTATTCCATCAATTGCCGAACTGATCGAAACCGTTCCAATAAGTTTCTTTTGATTTGAGCGGATATACTGTTAAAATCGCCTCCGCATCAGAGCAAGCAACATAATCTTTCACTGAGATTACGAGGACTGACGGTACAGCATTAACAACACATTACTATAGCAACGACAATAGCTGTAATTTAGTGAAAAATCGTCGGAGCTTATAATTCCGTTTGTAATTTCTTATATTTTAAAATTACCTACCCCAGTGAAGTCGACGAAAAAACGTTGTATGCAATTCATGTATAAATCGGCGATTATTGGTTCGTTCGAATTTAGTCCCACTCGCTGCGCTCGTGGACTAAACATCTCACTCACCAATAAAACGCCTCATTTATACACTCATTGCATAAATAACTATTGGCACTTGATGAGAGTTGATTCATTATTCCGGGGGTCATTCGGCTCCATTTTTGTCGCCTTTTACGACAGGTAGAGAGTACCATATCCCAATTCTTTCCCCGGAATATATTTATTGTTCAATACAAAAAGGTTTTCCAATTACAGAGTAACAACAAATTAAGATGTAGAGTACACAATGATATTAAGAAGATGAAGGAGAAAAGTAAGAGAAATGTAATTTAAAACATTTTGTACACCTTTTCGAATGTTTTCCCAGTAAGTGTTTTCAAATTTATGAGCCCCTTAATTCGCGCTTAAATGTAATGAGAATATCGTATCAAATTTTAATTTAGAAAGCTTTAACGATTTATTTTAGGCGCCTGATAATGACCTACCTACCCTTTTTAAATAATAAAGTATCGAGGAGGTTTAGTCTTTTTTACAATTCGGTGTTTAATCAATTTAAATTAAATTAACCCATTTAACCCAATCTTTGTCTTTAAGAATAAAAGTAAAAGTTTGCCACGCAACCGCAATATCTGTCAGAAAGGCTACCAAGTAACGAATGGAAATTCACCCTGAAATTACCATACATTGGGAGCATTGTTATAGGTAAAGTTTTAGGCTTTAGTACCCACTTTTGTCTACCTAAGTATATAATTATATATTTCTTGCACTTTGTTCCTCTAATAAACGGAATGGAACCTAGCGCAAACAACTTTTGGATGCCGCAAGTTACTAAAATAGCATTTGGTGTATTACGTTGTATGAAGCCTACGTGATGCCATAAAAGTACTTTTGTATAAATTTACAAACCCCAATAAGAACGTAGGTAATGGTTGCCGACCATAAAATTTAACATTCCATTTTCATCTTTATCTCTTTTAAGAAGTATTACCATTGCAAAAGCTGTAAAACGGCGACACTATTTGTATAGAAGTTTAACTAATTAAGGAATTCACTTAAATTTACAACGGTATTGTTCCAACGTAAGTCAAATGTAACTGCACACGCTGTGGATTTATCGTTTTTCTTATTCCATTTATAAATTTTAAAGAGCGAACCAAGTAAAATGCACCTAATTTGTAACAAAAATTATTTAAAAGTTTCAAAGTGATAAATCATACCTAATTTGATTTGCTTGAGAAAATGAAACGATTGGCTTAGTTAAGTTCGTTAAACATTTTGTGAAATATAACTGGGGAAGTTGGCGGGCTAACACTTGAGCAATTAAAACTTTTTATCGTGCACTAAGCACACAAATTGATTTAGGTCTACTCTAAATCACTTTTCGAATCTGATTCGTTTGTAATGATCCCTTAAATTACGCGTGTATTTTTTGCCATTTTTTAAAATTAGTTTTAAGCTGTCAAGCATTTAGGCTGTAGAACGGTTCTATACCAGTAAATTTGACATTAAGTCTTAACGATGACGGCGGCGATTTAATGTTAGGACATGTACTGGTGATCGTAAAGGACTGCAGCTAGTTTGAATTTGGCGCTTAAAATTTTAGTGTTTTTTTACTTAAGGCGTTGGTGGTCGTGGTTTTCCCCTAATACATAAATCACTGTTACTATAATCCATTGGCGTCGGTTTTTTACGTATGTTTTTATTTTCTTATTTCTATATCACGAACCTTGTATTTTAAAACAAACAGTTCGTTTCAGAACTTCTGCAAGTGCAACATTTTACAAAGGCACGTACATAAGAGGAAACACTTTATAAGGATTATGTGTGTTCGCACACCAACTCACTACATATAAGAAAATTGTATTTGATTGTTTATTTCGGTAAATTGCGACCCTTAAGAATCTTCTTTACCTAAGCGAAACTTTTTTACATTATAGTGTATAGATGATTATAGCTGCAAGAGATAAGACGATATTCTTGCTTTGTCAACTCCTGTCTTGGTCCTTAGTTAGTTCCCACCGACACTGTGCAGCGGCGCCACTTGTTACACTCAAATTGTTGATTTATAGCCCGCCAAGGTATTTTGTATTTTGTAGATAAAGGTCTAAATTTATAAAATAGTTCTTAAAAAAAATTGTTTTTTGAAAAACAACTAGAGTTTTTATGGCGGGCGCTCTTATGGAAATTTACATTGGGTGCAGTGGGTACAGAAGACTCTTAACGTTTGCATCATAAAAAAAGCAGACGATGTAAATTACCTGCATTTGATAGTATTTATGGATTTAGTGGTATGATTCAGGTAACGTAGGTATCGATTTTTATCTTGATTGGATATCTAAAATAGACCCTTTATCTGATCACAATGTTCCCAATCTGTCTACCCAAATTAAGTTTTCGATGTGCAAATACCACTTTGTTTATTTACCATGTAATGCATAGCATGTATTTATGTAGGTAAAATAAAAAAGGGAATTTTTATACGAGTTAATAACCTAATCTCCGTATTAAATTTTGTATTTATATTGGTGAACAATCTAGCAGGTTCATACAAGACTGCAAACAGAGCTCAAGTCGTATTTCTTCCCTTTGCGCGTCTGAAGAGAGCTGAGGGTGGGTGGTTCAACTGAATATCGAACAAGTTTTTACAAGTAACAGTTACTAACCTTAAAATATTATCTGCCTACATTGATAACTAAAGCCAAGCTGATGTTCTTTACGGTTTTAAGACCAGATAAATTTTCATAGACAACTGGAAAACCCCATTTCTTTTCACGTCAGCCCTGACTCCCGTCTAGTCTCCACCTGGACCACTTTGGGTCTTGGGAATCATTGATCTTCAGAGATTTCATTACGAGTATTACAACCCACAAAAGTGGTAGGTCGTTTAAACGATTCTGACGAAACACCTCCCAACGGGAAAGAAATAGTTGATTCATCGTCGGCGAACGCCGGTGCAAATGGAATGAAAACGCCTACAAGCCAATTTACATATTCCAATCGGGAAAACGAAATCTAAAATGTATGAAGATTTAAAATACCGCTGAAACTTTTTACAAAAATAACGTGAATTATCCACTCTTCAGGTAAACAAAAGGTCTCTCTACGGCCCGCGTCGCCTTTGTTATAATGAAACTGTTTCCGTAAGCAGATGATGTATTGCCGTGTGGGGATTTGTCACGCACTTACTAGGCAATTCTCATAGGGAAATGGCACTAAAATGTAACAGAACGTAATGAATGACTTACGGTACAAAAGTTCGTAAAGCCTACCTAATGCCGGTTATTGGTCGGTACCGGTGGCGTAGGGAACTTTAGGGTGAAAATTTATTCGTGCATCGATCACATCAATTATTAATAAGTAGTTTAGTGACGTTTGCTGAATCACCTAATTAATAAATGTATGAAGCATTACATGAATATGTTGTAATATTAGTTATAGTTTAAGTGAAGCTATATGTTATTAAATTCATGGAATTTGTAATTTCAACAGTAATAAATTGCATTTCCAAGAGTTATAATGTAATATATCAGCGAAATGGCAAACGTTCTCTGTTTGGTTTAACGTTTTATTGTATTTTACAAAACAGTGCAAATTGTTCCGTCCAACAAATTGTTTTAGATCTTCTGCTAGAATTGTCATATTTTATTTATATACTTTAATAGGATTTTAGGTAAAAGTCCACAAAAAATTACTTTCACAATACATCATTTTATCCAAGATGTATTAATGCGTTTGCTCTACTTCTTATTTTTAATAAAAGAGATCGGTAATCGGTATCAAGCGAGTACTACAGTTGGGCATTGTGTTAAAGCACGAGTTGTGGAATGATGGATGATCATTTTAGTTATTTTTAGTTTTCTTGGTTCACGTCGCCCGATGTGCGATGCAGACATTAAATCCCCTCTAGGAATCTGCAATAGTTGTAGCTAACTTCGTAATGCAAACATCCTAATAAAACTATAGCGTTTCACAACAGTTTAATAATTCTCACACTTCGCTATAAATGCTATAAATAAAAACCGTTAGTACATTCGTATTCAAAAACTATACTTTGTTGTCAATATCAGGCAATGCATACAGAATTTCTCAATTTATAGCTCTAAGATCTCGATCGAAATCGTCAAGATTGAAATTACGGTATAGTCTCTATACGTGTAATAGGTGGGGTTGTGCTTTTTGGGACAACCATTTAGTACACTCCAATATACTAAATGGTGGTCCGAGAAATCGTGCAAAGAAATCGTCTATGGGTGGTCAAGTTTTCATTGTTGTGAATTGTATCGGCGGTCGTCGATATCAGTTGTCGATAGATTACGCATTACCTTGCGTTTACCAAGAATGTCTTCTTTCAGATAGCGATTAACGAATTTACGGCGGTTTTTGAGTAACTTCTGATGATCGCAGTGGTAACCTGTGGCAGATGTCTATGGAATTTTTTGATATTTCTATGGACAGAGCGGACGCAACTTTTTGTATTAAGAGATAAGGGTCTTCTCCCTTGATGAAGGGTATACCGTGTATTTCCAATGAGTTTCTTCTTGTATATTGCTTCAGTTTGTCCATCTCATTTATACAAGACGTTAAACGTTGTCGTAAATCGTTTGATTCAGTTTTCAGTGTTACCAACGACTCTGCATAGGAATCTAATCGATGATTAATCTTGTTTAGCTCCTCGATGTTTGCATCCAATTTTTCGTGGCATGAGTTTATTGATTGATTAAGATTTTCTTCCCTTGCTTTTTGCGTTTGCATGAAGTCTCTAAGTAAGTTCATAATATCTTTATTTGACGGCTCACTTGTTTGTTTATCAGCCATTGTTAACTTTTCACCTTGAGAACGCAGCGCGTATGACATAAATGCGACAGAATGAATATATAATTTAACAAGTGTTTTTGTTTTCAAAAACTCACAAAATTCAAAAAGGTTTATAGAATATTAAACAAAACATAATAAACATAAATGACAGGTAATTTTACAAAAATATTTGTAAATTACGCAAAAAACATAAATTACTGATAATTTTACTGTCAAATGACGGTTTTTTAAAAAGAAATGGTAAGTTACATAAATTACATAAAATAGGTACCATAAAAAACATAAACAATTAGTAATTTTACACATAATATTACGCAGTTTAAAAAAACGTGTAATTTCACATCATTAATTAGAAATGACAAAAATTTATTCCTAAACACATGAAAAAATTAAAAAAAAACTCCCTAAGTTGACAAAGCTTGTTTGGACATATTACCCCGCACGCAATCGGGTGACAATTACAATAAGAAATCTTTAAATTACTTACAGTTTTTTCTTAATAATCCAAATAATCTGGTCGTACAAAGTTGCGATACTAGGCGCACCTCACATACAAATGCTGACAATTTCTGAACTTCACTTTGCTTTATAACACAGAATATATGACATGGCAAACAAAACTGGCTTGATGAATACGATGACAAAATTGTCGGTGGTTGTTCGGACGGCAGAAACTTAACTTTTAATAGAAAAAGCACCTTAATGAAAAGCCTACAACTATACTTGCTTTTTCAGCTCGACAAACCCTTGCCGTAATCGGATAACACGCGTTAAACTTCTTAAAACGCATTATAGCGTCTGCGTTATCAGCACCCGAACACATGTATCTCATATATAGGGCGTCCCGTCATTATTTTTGGCGTTTAGACCGAAATAACACCTACATGAAGTTGTTTACACAACGGTATATAAATGTATACTTAAGAGGATATAGTCGGAGCCACGTATACTTGGGTATGCCTTATTTTTAAAATCAAGTGGCTTAATATTCAGGCGACGTCAGTCGACGGTTAATCGACGTGTTGTTATAATGCGCACCGGTAGATGTCGCCACTGTAATCTGTCAAATGGTGAATGTGGAATCGTGATACGCCGCGTTCGTTTCAAAAGTAAAGGTAATTATTTTCATATAAGAAGAGTAATAATTTGACTTGTGGTGGTAAATGATCAAAGTAGAAGAAATGTTATAATTATCTACGTCTGCGCGCTGATTGTAACATAACGTACGCCTTGCGTAAGTAAACAAGATATCCTAACCTAGGTATTAATTATTACATTATATTTCAGATGGGATACTGCCAATTCGTGTTAATCTCAAATACATATTGAATTTGAAGCTTTAGAACAGGAAAAGTGTAGTGACATTTTACTTAACCAGTGTCCTATAATTATATGCGCATGTAAAAATGACAATATTTTAAGCAAGTGTATATCAGTATATTATATGTGTAAACAAACACATTTTTAATTTCACAACAATTGTATATTACCAATTAAACACTCCGCAAATGACCACAAGTCTTTAAAGAAACCGTTTCTTGACGTATTTATCGTAAAAATGTAAAAATAGGGAATAACCAGGTACACGCGAAATGTCAAATGACAGACAAAAAATTAATGCAAATGCAAGACGTACGTTTTGGACCGGCAATATGAATTGTACAGCAGACTCACGTTGCGAATCCCCATCCTTTTCTAATAAGCTGCAGTACCTATGTGTGAGACTGTAAGAGACAAAGTGAACAGTAAGTTAATTATTACGATATACATCGATGAGTCATACCCAAGTATAGACGGCGCAGACAATATAATAGTATATTATATACCGCGGGACTGAAGTAGTACTTTTAATCCCGAAGGTAAAGTTTATGGCCCGACCGAAGGGAGGGCCATAATTTACCTGAGGGATTAAGACCACTACTTCAGTCGCAAGGTATATACGATATTTTTCGTACTTCCGAAACTGAAACACTTAATATGTATGGAGTTAGAGAACGCGTTCTTTCAAAAAATCGCTGCTTAACAAGTTACCATAGGAACGTTGCGTTGTATGACAATCCCTATGCCATGGTAACAAAAATAATTTGGAAACTGTCATTGCTAGTGTCATAATTTTGGTGGTGGGTGACAAAGGTGTATTTGATATTGATAAAAAGCAGCCAAAGTAGGTATAGAATCGATACCACCGAAATCCAAAAAACTATATGAGCAGCAGTACGATGCGTTTAAGAAGTAGTGCCGCATACAAAATGTGGAACAACCTACTGAAATTGCCTTGTTAGTAATTTCATCCTTCCGGGATTTTCGTCTAAATTTAATCCCGGCGGGACAAAAAGTGACACTTCAGTACTTGTCATAAAGGAGTGAAGTTCTTACTTTAGTCCCGGAAGTACGAAAAATTAATAAATATACATTTTTGACAGTTTCATTATAGAAGAGCGGTAAGCACCGTTCCCATGCTAGTTTTTAAAATAATTAATAATTAAGCTAAAAAATGTAATTAATAGCCAATCTTAACGAACTCTGTTACCTGTACATATTGATGTAATTAACATAGATTTCAGTTTGAAACGAATCTCTAAAGAGTGATGTAACAATCATCGTTATAATTGCCTTGATAAATGTGTTCTATAAATGAATTTAAATGCAACACGCGTAGGATATAGTTCTAGTTAGAACTATTTCAGTAATTATTTTGATTCTGCAAACAGTCAATCATTATGTAAACTAAAACTAATGAAATGAGGTGTGCTTGTCAATATGCTCCGTAATTATGCATTGTATAATTACATCTTTGAATATAATTCATAGGTGACAGTAAATACATAGTTTGTATATCCCGTTATAACGTTCTCTTCATCCCGTAATGCTCATAATGAGATAAATAATATAATTTCTTTTACTCCATGAGTTATTTCTTCTCTTAATGAGACTTTCTCGTTTTACAAAATTTGGTACGTCAGGCATTATTTTCAGGGTATATGAAAATTCTTAGCGTTCGTGACGTTATCTTTATCTAATTAGCATTTGCATTATACCCCATACTATAATATTTTTTATTTATAGGACAAATTATAGTAGTTTTCAGAATGTGTGCAAAATTAAATTGCAAGAGCAATGTTCGGAATTAATGCTTGTAAAAACCGGCGATGGAAGGCATTTGAGAAGTTTTGGAAGATCACAAACGGCCAGAAGTGAATGTCCGGTAAAGCTAATTAAGTATTTAGGACATACGCAGAAAGAACAAATATAAGTCTTTTGCTGCTAAGAATATTTGAAGCCTTCTTAATAGCAGTGTAAACCATGCGTATATGGTTACATCAAAACTTTAATGGTATAATTTTTGCTATCAGGCAGAGCTGAAAAGATTTCCACTATCGTGATATATAGAAAAGTGTTTCTTTGGATGTACAGCCTTTTTAGTATCACGCCGGTTTCCGGAGTATTGCATTTTTTTCTATGAGAATGACAACTACTTTCACTGAACTATTGAAAGAGCGCAAGGGCGTAGCCAGTCGCAGCTTCAGGGTGGGGCAAAAGTAAGAAAAAATGTAATTATATAAGTGTATAAATGATTTATTTTTTGCATTTCAAACGTACTTTTGACATACAAACCATGTAAACCTGTTTTGACACAAACAAAAACTAAAATATGTTCAGGAAAGAATTATATTATATTGAAAATACATTAACTACCTTTTTATTTTAGCAAAAGCCGGCGAGGGTTGATGCAGAACCTTCTTAGCAGTTCGGCTTTGAATTTTGTACCTGCCTCTGTGACCCTTTTTCTATGCACGCTTAACATGCAGAGACCGCAGAGCCGATGTTCACTCATAGTGGAACGAAGCCATGTTTTGACACGGCGTAATGTACTGAAAGACCTCTCAATCGTGCATGTGGTGCAAGGTTGGGCCAGTAAAATTGAAAGAGCTATTTTGATGCTCGGATAAAACATGTCCGTTTCTTTCACAAGCTCCAAAATGTCTATTTCCTTAAGTACCTACATTTTGCGACACATTTTTTTGATGCCACATATCGTACCATAGTTCAGCTTCACTATAAGGAAACCAGCAGCGCCAGCGCCCAAATCATAAAAATTGTAAACTGTTTCTAGCTTCTTTAAAAATTCTTGCAACGTCATTTGTAGCATGAGATATGGGTGCAATATTGCCAAGGAATATGCTGGCGAGTTACTGTCAGAGAAGCGCTCTTCTAAAGACATAATAATTGAGTCTAGGTATGGAATGACCAACGATCTGTTCCAGTACTCGACAGGGTTCTGTGCTGAAGGATTTGCACGGTGTGCTTGGCGTTGGGCTAGCCGTGGCATAATGAAATCCATAATACTAAAGTCACTAGCTAGACATAGCCAGCAAGTTCACACAAACATGCATTTTGTCGGATGGGTGAGGGCCAAGCTAGGGTGGGGCAAATGCCCCACCCTGCCCCAACGTAGCTACGCCCTTGAAAGAGCGCATTGCGCATAAGAAACGTGGGTTGATATGCAGGATAACACTATCCCAGACTATAAAAAAACGTGATAAGTGTTCTTATTGTAAATTTTTCGGGCACACTAAAGAAGAATGTAGAAAGCTCGCGAACAAACTCAAAAATCCTATTGCGTTTTCGAACAATTCTGTGGTTGAAAGAAATAGAAAAAAAAGTTTCCCTGTGGGCACATCCTTGTCTACAGCGACGTCATCTATGCTTTTGTTCCGAAGCTAATGGATATGTAAGGTCCAGCTGTCCTACTTGTAAGTCTGCTGCTTCCTCCTCGTGAGTAGATTTTTGCACTCTTGATGTAGTGCTAAATCTAAAGCCACGTCCAAGATTACCGATGAAGCTCCTTGAGTTTAAGGGTTCTGGAATAGTAGATACTGCCGCTAAGCAGAGTGTCGCTAGCACATCCTTAGTAGATTTACTGAAAAATAAGGGATGCAATTTTACGAACATAGACCAGTACTTAAACTAGCTGAAGGTTCCGGTCGCAATGGATCCGTTCCTGTCACCAAGGTTGATGTATTTTTGAAAGGCCGATGCATTCCCTTTGCATTTATTTGCGATAAAGTGATATTATTAGGGATCGACTCTTGAACCAGGCTAGCTTTAACCTGACATAGTCCATAAATTGTTGTGGTTCACCGACAACCCTTTTGAATCGTATACATTCAATTTTCCCTGCTCGGGCGCCATATAACGCTCCCAATTTCCCTGCCCAAATTCAAAAATTCCAGAGTGTACTGTGTAGATGCATGCTTAACACTATTAATAGCTAACGCTATTTCCAGTAAGTGCATTGGTGTTTTGTGCAATCATCGTAGAATCTAAGCAGTAGGTTTCTAAATAACGTACGAAATTACGAATAATAGTTATTTATTATACAAGACGACAAATAGATGATTTAACAATCGAGTGAAAGATGTTAATTCACGAGTGGCGTTAATGTTGTGTATGATGCAAAACTTTTTTTTTTGTTTGGCTATTTCGGGATCTATGCCCATTCAGCTACATTTTCAGTAATTTATTCATTTACTTTATAATTTTATAGGAGAAGCCAGAGAAATCATTATATTATAAAGCTTCGGAAAATTCTGTATGTATTTAATTTAGACGTTCATAATAGCAAGCATTGGTTCTCCCATCGTTTCCATGGAAACAATATTGTATGCTATTCTAAACTTAATTTTATTTCGTGCTCCGCGTCCCATTTTTAATAAGAATGGCAGATGTTATTTAAATGGACAATGGTGCGTTTCACTTTAACTACCCTTGCCGTTAAAGTTCATTTTATTTACCCTTACGGTCAAACCTATTAAAAAGCCAATTTACCATCTGCTATAAGATAATAGTATATTAATTCGACTAACTGTTGAAGTGGAAGGAAGACTTACCTACTGTTTGTGGCTGACTATCATTATCTGCATCTTGTATAAGTTAAGGTTAATCAAAAGTTTCGAATCAGTCATAACGCATACACTGTTGCCCGAGTAACGATTTTCAATAAATCATATTGTAACATGATACCTTTTTATGTCTGTGTATGAACCACAAAACAACTTTTATGTGACAGGCACAAACAAGTCAAGCAAAATGCGAGAAAGGCTTTCTAAGCTTCGACATATGACATTCTACTGTGATTGATTCAGTATTCGGATTGGGACGTTTGTTATCTTTAGGTGTTATCCTTCCTATAAATTAAATATTTGTGGAACTCGATTTATTAATATGCAAACGTTTGTGGACCTTAAACTGTCTGAGCGTCTCTTCAACTTTTTAGTGAAAAGTTGAAATTTGTTTCCTCAGTAAATTTTCTTTTAAATTACTTTTCCAAATGAGCTCGGGTAGAGAAAACATTGCGTGATGAAGCATTGACCAAAGTTACGTCTGATAAAATCTTGGCCGACCAAAAATTCTGTTTTTACGTCTGCCACGAACATCGCTTGGTGTACGTAATGGATTACACAATCTATTTTAGCATTCAACTCTTATCATTTTGTATATTCACACTTCAATAACTACGGGCATCAATTTCAGACTAATTTCCGTTTTTCGCTGTCAAAACCATTTTGTTTCGGTTTGAATTTGAAAGTTACTTTAATTGCATAATTGTAATTTTCCATAATAAAAGAAGTTTGTAACAGTTTGCTAGGGGCACTTTAGCCAGGAACAATGTCAGAAGTGTATTCCCCATTTAGCAACTACGCATTACTCCAATACTACCTACGTGCTTTAACAGAATTGCTGCAAACGATAATGGTAATTTGTAACAAGTTCATGAAACATTTCCTTAACTTTCGCTTTGTTTAATTTTGCCTGAGGGGTTTGATAAGATAAACTGTATAAATCCGTGCCACCCACGCTAAATCGTTGTTCAAGAGTTTTTTAAAACAAGAAGTTACTTCCAACCCTAATTAGAGTTCACACCGATCTCATGAATATTTCAAGTTCCTCTATTCGGGGAAATAGTTTACAAGGGCCCTGATTACAGTTTCTGTACGTGTAGAATAGCAAACTTAACGCGTTACAGTAGAACAACTTGCTAAGTGATACTATTAATTTGACTACTTTGCGACGGTATTTGTGTTAAACTATACAGTGAAACATGTCTCAGAGGAAACACCAACCAAGCATGGGTGCGTTTCGCTTATATGAACCTCTCCACTTAATTCGCCTCACCCATATTATTATTAATCCTGTAGTGATGGGGGCTCTTTATGCCACTGATGTCAATCGTATTTCTTTTATTATTAACGGGTGAAATGCTTTATATCAAAAATTCAACAACTCTATCGTCTCCGTGACGATCGCGCTCCAGTCCCTCCTTCCACTGGTTCCGACATTCGTGCCGACGAGGAATCAGAAGTTACATTCTTTCAATGTTCAGGCGATCTTCCTCGTCGCCTTATTCTAATTTCTGGAGTCGCGTTCTCAACACCCACGAAGAAACTTGGTGTGGAGGCATGGTAAATACCTAGTGGTACCTCTGGATTTTCTGGATGAGCGATTTCGTAGGACACTGGAGACTCAAGTCGTATGATGGTATAGAGACCATCACGCTTCGGAAGAAACTTTGCGGTTTTTTGCTTCGCAGCGCTGCTTGACAAATAATTCTGCACTGATACTTTACCACGTAGTTGATACGTTTTGTCAGCATAAACCTTTTGCATGTCTTGCTTACGGTCTTGAATATCTCCTTCCAGTTTGACGAAATTCGCTCTAGATATGGAGTAAGTTGTGTGATCAGATTTTCACTTTGGACCACGCTACGTAAATCTTTAGAGACGTCTTCTAGGGTCCGAGGCGCTCTTCCAAAGGTTAAGAACGCTGCAGTACTTCCTGTGGTCTCCCAGTACGAAGAATTCATGGCAAACCTAGTAGTAGGTAATTTATCTGGCCAGGTGGTATGGTCTTCTGTATCTATAGAATGTTCCGCAAACAGAGTGGGTTCAGCATCTGTTTGGGAAGTGACATTAGCCAATAACAGCTTATTCAGGGCTGTTCTGCCATCTCAAGTCTAAAATGTCAATTTGCATGATTGGTCGCGACCGCGGCGTTGCCCAATAACCATTTGATGCATTTACTTCACAGAAGTCCACGGAGGATGTTTCCGCGGTTGATTGACACGTGGGACAGTTTGATCGGATATATGCTGGACTACCGCATCTGTAGCACGTTAAGGGGTTCCCAGATTGGGTAGTGTCAGATGGTTGAGGAACAGAGGTAGATGCCGACTGCTCATCTACACATTCGCCAGGTTTTCAGGAAAGTTCGCGACACGCTTCTTTCATATGCCCGATATTCTTACGTAAAGCGCACCTGGTTTTCTTTTGGGGTTCTTTGGGTTGCGCTCTCCTTTTAACGATTGTAGATACCGGTCTTCAAAGTTGTCTTCCAAAAGACGACCTTGCTTGAGGCACGATGTGGCTGCAAACTCATGCAACAGCATAGGTAACCCCTTCAGGCCCTTTGCATCAGAGACATCCAAGAAATCTTTATAAATTCCTTCGCTTTTACATCTGCGTTTTTAGCAGCGCGGGTCCTGGTATTAGCGGGTAGACTGCCGATAGACATGGAATGATGCAAGCATATTGTTGTGTAAACTGCAGGGGGGAATCTCATTTCTCTAGGTCAAAATAATGTCTACGATGAGACCGAGACACTGTAGTTGAAAATTTACGTGCTGTAAACATAATTTAGGCAAGTTGCATCCTGTACAATGTTTTAATTTATTTGTTTAGAACCTGAGGAACACTTTTTCAGATGTACACAGAAATTCAGGATTTATTTAATGGTCATTGTAATGTTTCGTTTTTTGTACTGTAAATTGTGAATTTGTATAAGTAATTTAAGGGTGGGGCTATTGTATTTAATGAGTGTCTGAAATTCAAGGAACTCATAAATAAAAAAACATTTAATTTAAAATCAGCGTAAGAAAGAAGCCTTATTTTTCGCAAAGCTATTATAAAAAACAAAGTGTTAGAACGGGCTCGCTGCTGGGTTTAGAAGTTTGTTGTGTGAAAATTGTAAATAAATGAATTGATCAGCAACTTTCGGCATAAAATTGAAATTCCATGAACTTGTTTATATAATAAACTGATCATAACTATGTTAGTTATTTTACTCTAAATATTGCAAACTTTGGCATTGTTTTGCTGATTGGGATATGTAGAATGCTCGATGTGACAGGGATGTTCACCTATGAAGGACTCTGATAATGACACTGCGTGAATCTCTGAAACCGACACTGTAGATTATTTCCCTCGTGTAAAAGGGTTTTGATGTACTCCATTTGCAATAGAAAAGTTACAACCTGCTGCGAATAAATTTAATGCTTATCAGAGCATTCCTACCTAACAAAATTGAAGTAATAAAAGTAAAGAATTTTTAATTAAAATCGTCCTAGTAAAATTACGTTTTTCAACAAGAAACTTTATTATATACTGCTTCTGCTTCCTCTTTTGTCTAGTCTTTGTCAGAAAAGTAAACGTTTATTTGTCTGTGCAGATTAGTAGAAACTTTCAAGAGACATTTAATTTCTACAACCTTACAACTTAAGTGCAAATTTTGTTAATTGAGATAAGAAAATTTATCTTTATGAGACAAACGAAATAGGAGGAATGATGATGGAGGTCGAAGAAAAATATCTTTCGTTAAGCACATCAATGACGAACTAAAAGAAGCATTACTAACTCGGCAAAGAAACTCGTTCGAAAAAGAAAAGAAGTGCTCTAAAAATTACAACAGATTTCTTGATAGATTTCTTCGACACCGAAGACTGGTAAATGAATTGCACTAAGATCGTTGGTTACAAACAGAGATTGTGAAGCAAGAGGTAACATAAATTTGACAGCAAGTGTGTAATAAAAGCAGTCTTCAGGAGTGGTGGACATTGAGGGATCCAACAAAAATAAATTGGTGCGTATCTTTATAGACAATAGCTCGAAATGCGCAATCATTTCAGCAAGTAATAGAAAATCTCCAATGCTCAGAAAATGACTTCGCTATATAATAGGAGTTCGAAATGAAAGGGTCTGCCAATCAACTCGTGAGGTAACTTTTCAACAAATTAAAATAAATGAAAATTTCTACACGGCGGCGTTCTCATTACTTATAAATGCTGAAGTCATTTGCGTGTTGTAATATAGAAGAAAAGCACGCAATTTTTCATAAGGTTAGCAGTTGGAGATCGGATCTGAGTTAACGTATACTTTTAAGTCTTAAGCTACCTCACCTTTACTACAATAAATTAGAGTAAATTAATTATTAATTCATTATTCTTTTTAAAGGGATGTTTTATTATGTGGAGTGTAGCTTGAGGACTAGTTTAACTTTCAGTAAATCAACACAGTCAGTAAGAATTACTGTTAAAATCGGCCTATAAACACAAAATTTCCGATTTTTTAGTCCCATTTCGTTTTCTGTTCATATGTACATAGATCCTTGTATACGGGGGGTGACTTGACGAACGCACCATAGGGGTTTCCCTAATTATTCCCTAATTATTTTAGAAATAAATTCTATTTAGGTTTTTTGATGCGTTGTTCAAGTCACCACCCGGTATAAGGGTATCTGTACATAATAGTATATACTACCCAAGGTACTACCTTAGAAACTAACCCAACGGAAAGAATGAATTATGTATTTACGATAAGTCTCTTACTGCGTTTCATATGAAACTATAGGAACACACATATGCATTGGACTAAAATATACAACACCGTTTTCTGAATTAGAACAGGGTGGGGGGGAACCAAGTGTTTTTGGGTTAATCAGAAAATCGATAGTTTATACTGACAAAAATGTGTTAGTAGAACGAGATATACATATAAGAACATAGGATTTAATAATAACCATGAACGGAATATTAAATCTGGCATGTGATGTCCGTTTTCGTAGACGCATGGTTGAAAGCGTTCAAGAAAATTGATCTCACTCTTTCCCTTCCTTTCTCTATTAATATTGGTGATTTGTGGACGGATCACTTCTTTCAATTCATCTAACGTGACTTGAGGTACCCCAATAGACAAAAAACTCATATGTGGATGAGTCAGGAGACCGATGGGGCCATAAAACGTCAACGAATCTCGAAATGAGACTGTTGGGAAACAACAGCCATTGACGCACTCGCCAAGTGTGCTATGGCCCCACCTTGCTGAAATGTATTCACCATCTTAATGTTAACGCTCAGATTTTACGGGAACCCGGTTTTCTTAAAAAAAAAAGAAAATGATACCAACTTTCCCACCGCACATCAAACTGTAAGCTTACGTATAGGAACATGTAATATCTCAATATGCCAATTTCGATTCTCTATCTAATATCGGGCGATCAAAAATGATTGGCTGTCGAGTCGCCTTTGGAAGTTCAAGTTAAATACGAATTCCCATGTAAACAAAAATTCAAAAAATTATTAAGTACATTTATTGTAGTTAAGCTAAGAAATCATACAAATTATTACAGTTATACTTAAAAAGAAAAAGGAGTAATCCCTAACTTAGACTCAACAATTATCCTCACTCGCCAGATAATTTTTTTATCCTAGCAAATAGTCTTAACACAGAATTTCGAACATGTAAAATCTAAATAATTAATAGTCCAGGAAATATATAATTATAGGATGCAAAATTCATGGTAGTTCTGGATATAGGCTTATTTTATGCTTTCTGTGTCTATGAATCCGAATTTTCAACTTCCCACCACAAATTCTCCCTGCAACCCCCCCAAATTTTGAAAAAAAGAAAAATATCTTTTTTTTTAAAACCGCTATTTTGTGTATTTCAGAGAAAAACTATCTGGAAATTTGGAAAGGAGATAAAATTTGAGACAAAAAGATCAAATGATATTTTGATGTAGAGCGTCTCAGAACATGCGCCTTGGTCCCGTACGCACGCCGGGACATTAGACGATAACTGCGTGATTTTCGCCACTTTTTCGCGACCTTGCCTATTTATCGCTGACTATCATTTTCAATTTGTTTGTTCATCCCCTCCCCTGAAAAGCGCAGAAAGATTGCGAAGAGAAAGAAAGCAGTTATCGGTTGACATAATTTTTTATGCATATATAATAATAATAATAATAATAATAATAATAATAATAATAATAATAATAATAATAATTTCACCAGATCGCACTCCTGCATTCTTTACACAAGGTATCACTTACATGCTCCCAAAAGACAACAATACAATAATAATAATAATAATAATAATAATAATAATAATAATAATAATAATAATAATAATAATAATAATAATAATAATAATAATAATAATAATAATAATAATAATAATAATAATAATAATAATAATAATAATAATAATAATAATAATAATAATAATAATAATAATAATAATAATAATAATAATAATAATAATAATAATAATAATAATAATAATAATAATAATAATAATAATAATAATAATAATAATAATAATAATAATAATAATAATAATAATAATAATAATAATAATAATAATAATAATAATAATAATAATAATAATAATAATAATAATAATAATAATAATAATAATAATAATAATAATAATAATAATAATAATAATAATAATAATAATAATAATAATAATAATAATAATAATAATAATAATAATAATAATAATAATAATAATAATAATAATAATAATAATAATAATAATAATAATAATAATAATAATAATAATAATAATAATAATAATAATAATAATAATAATAATAATAATAATAATAATAATAATAATAATAATAATAATAATAATAATAATAATAATAATAATAATAATAATAATAATAATAATAATAATAATAATAATAATAATAATAATAATAATAATAATAATAATAATAATAATAATAATAATAATAATAATAATAATAATAATAATAATAATAATAATAATAATAATAATAATAATAATAATAATAATAATAATAATAATAATAATAATAATAATAATAATAATAATAATAATAATAATAATAATAATAATAATAATAATAATAATAATAATAATAATAATAATAATAATAATAATAATAATAATAATAATAATAATAATAATAATAATAATAATAATAATAATAATAATAATAATAATAATAATAATAATAATAATAATAATAATAATAATAATAATAATAATAATAATAATAATAATAATAATAATAATAATAATAATAATAATAATAATAATAATAATAATAATAATAATAATAATAATAATAATAATAATAATAATAATAATAATAATAATAATAATAATAATAATAATAATAATAATAATAATAATAATAATAATAATAATAATAATAATAATAATAATAATAATAATAATAATAATAATAATAATAATAATAATAATAATAATAATAATAATAATAATAATAATAATAATAATAATAATAATAATAATAATAATAATAATAATAATAATAATAATAATAATAATAATAATAATAATAATAATAATAATAATAATAATAATAATAATAATAATAATAATAATAATAATAATAATAATAATAATAATAATAATAATAATAATAATAATAATAATAATAATAATAATAATAATAATAATAATAATAATAATAATAATAATAATAATAATAATAATAATAATAATAATAATAATAATAATAATAATAATAATAATAATAATAATAATAATAATAATAATAATAATAATAATAATAATAATAATAATAATAATAATAATAATAATAATAATAATAATAATAATAATAATAATAATAATAATAATAATAATAATAATAATAATAATAATAATAATAATAATAATAATAATAATAATAATAATAATAATAATAATAATAATAATAATAATAATAATAATAATAATAATAATAATAATAATAATAATAATAATAATAATAATAATAATAATAATAATAATAATAATAATAATAATAATAATAATAATAATAATAATAATAATAATAATAATAATAATAATAATAATAATAATAATAATAATAATAATAATAATAATAATAATAATAATAATAATAATAATAATAATAATAATAATAATAATAATAATAATAATAATAATAATAATAATAATAATAATAATAATAATAATAATAATAATAATAATAATAATAATAATAATAATAATAATAATAATAATAATAATAATAATAATAATAATAATAATAATAATAATAATAATAATAATAATAATAATAATAATAATAATAATAATAATAATAATAATAATAATAATAATAATAATAATAATAATAATAATAATAATAATAATAATAATAATAATAATAATAATAATAATAATAATAATAATAATAATAATAATAATAATAATAATAATAATAATAATAATAATAATAATAATAATAATAATAATAATAATAATAATAATAATAATAATAATAATAATAATAATAATAATAATAATAATAATAATAATAATAATAATAATAATAATAATAATAATAATAATAATAATAATAATAATAATAATAATAATAATAATAATAATAATAATAATAATAATAATAATAATAATAATAATAATAATAATAATAATAATAATAATAATAATAATAATAATAATAATAATAATAATAATAATAATAATAATAATAATAATAATAATAATAATAATAATAATAATAATAATAATAATAATAATAATAATAATAATAATAATAATAATAATAATAATAATAATAATAATAATAATAATAATAATAATAATAATAATAATAATAATAATAATAATAATAATAATAATAATAATAATAATAATAATAATAATAATAATAATAATAATAATAATAATAATAATAATAATAATAATAATAATAATAATAATAATAATAATAATAATAATAATAATAATAATAATAATAATAATAATAATAATAATAATAATAATAATAATAATAATAATAATAATAATAATAATAATAATAATAATAATAATAATAATAATAATAATAATAATAATAATAATAATAATAATAATAATAATAATAATAATAATAATAATAATAATAATAATAATAATAATAATAATAATAATAATAATAATAATAATAATAATAATAATAATAATAATAATAATAATAATAATAATAATAATAATAATAATAATAATAATAATAATAATAATAATAATAATAATAATAATAATAATAATAATAATAATAATAATAATAATAATAATAATAATAATNCCATAAATACAAGTAACGCAACTTGCACTACAAAGACAGGTCCACCCAATAAAGTTACACGCCCTAGCACAGTTAAAAAACACATAACTCCTTCTTCACAGAAACACACCACATTTTCACAACCCACTCGTATTCAACCGCAACGCAAAAACCTTAACAGAACTACAGGCTCACAACATACTAAAATATCTCCAGCAAAAACCCAAGCAACCTCTCAAATACAACCTCAAGAACAAAGAAACACCATAAACACAAGTAACGCAACATGTACTACAAAGACAGGTCCATCCAATAAAGTTACACGCCCTAGGACAGTTAAAAAACACAATACTCCTTCTTCTCAGAAACAACCCACTCGTATACAACCGAAACGCAAAAACCTTAACAGCACCACAGGCTCACAAAATACTGCAATATCTCCACCAAAAACCCAAGCAACTTCACAAATACGACCTCAGGAACAAAGAAACACCATAAATACAATTAAAAAACACAAAACTCCTTCTTCACAGAAACACACCACGTTATCACAACCCACTCGTATTCAACCCAAACGCAAAGCCAAAGAAACACTTACACAATAAACTCCATTTAATAAAATTACAGGAATTATTATAATGATTTTTTTTTTTGTTTTGTTTTCCTCTTTCCTGATAGCGTTGGCTATTGTGCCCATCAATAGGTATGTTGGTAAGTACGAATTACATTATCCCTAGATGTCCAATGTACGTGTGTGATTTTTTTTTTTTTTTTTAATGACCCTACATAACTTCACCAGACACAGACACTAATCGTTACTTGATTTTAATCCGTGCGATTAGTTAACCAGGCTAGACCTGAGTTCTCACAAGAAACACCGACCATAATAATAATCATATTTATTCCAAAAAAAAAAAATTTTTTTTAGAACCTCATGGCATAGATTCAGCAAAACGCTGCTCTTCCATCTACACCATGACAAAACAGAGAATATTTGTACAGAGCAAAACAGCGAAAGAAAATAAAATTATTTTAGAATAACTACTTACTAAGTATAGTGAAATGATGAATGAACAGATTGAAAGATAAAAGACAATACGAACAGGAATAATCAACAGTAACACGAAATCAAATTAAAGAGTGAAATAAAAGGTTAAACAATTGTTTTTTGAACTGACGAGTTGGTAAACTCTTAAGAGGCGACGGCAATGCATTGTACATCACAGCAATGGTGTAGCTAAATGACCGCTCAAATAGTGCTGTTTTGTGAATGTCAGTCCTAAATCTGATCTTATTGTATAGTTAGTAGCCCTCTATGCCTAAGATTTAAATTGTGAATGTCAGTCCTAAATCTGATCTTATTGTATAAGTATGGTGGCCGCTTATCGGAAATGATTTTATGAAATAAAACAGCATTTTGGAGATGCCGTCTACTCGTCATTGATAGCCAATTGCGTCCTTTAACTTATGAGTAATGTGGTCATATTTAGAGATTCCGTATACAAAGCGGAGACAAGAATTCTGAACACGTTGAATACTATGCGTTGTATCATGGGTAATACAGGATGAGTAAACCGGGGAACAGTGAGCAAAATGTGATAACACCAGAGAGTTGCATAACATTAACTTAATTGAAGTACTCAAATAGAATTTATGGGGAAACAATAATCTCAAGTTCAAAAATGCTCTCTGAATGCACATTGTAACGTGAGGTCTAAACCTAAGGGATGTGTCAAGAATTACGCCTAGATTCTTACATTTATCCACAAATGGGATGGCCAGATTATTAATGTGCATTCTGGGCATTTGGGATTTTGTTAACTTATTACTAAATAACATGGCATTACACTTAGTGGGATTAAGCTGCAAATTATGACTCCTTGTTGGCCAGGCAAATTTTTTATCTAACAGCAGACATCGCCTCATTGAAATTATTAAAAGGAAGTCGACAGTGCGACAAGCTAACGAAAACGCAGACTGTCTCATCGTTAATGCAGCAATTGAAATGGCATCAATTCATCCATTGTCGGCGAAGATATAGATTAATTAGTTCTATTAATTGCACTTCCTCAATCCGCCAATTTTTACTTCATGAAGTCCGGCGTGGGAAGTTAAAAATTTTGATTCAGCAACCCAAAAAACATAAAGTAAGCCTATTTCCAGAACTACCATTAATTTTGCAAGCTAAGGTCCTCATATGTTCTGTATTGCCTGGACTATAAATAAAATTTCACTAGGACGCACAAAAATATACGCAATTCTGATTCTTTCACTGATAATTCGAATAAGACGTAAGTGATCAAAAATGTAAATAGTATATATTCGTCCTTGAAATTCTTTAATGCTAAATATCTCGCCGACTCGTGTCTGAGGTGTTGAAGGTGTCGAAGCATTGCAAACCTGGTTTATGATTTGATATCGCCGATATCGTCTGTCTTATGTCTTTCGAAACAAAATTTACGCAGTTCTATTTGAATATACAATTCTTTAAATCCTTTTTATTAACAATCGCAAGCACTCAAAACAAAACACTGCGATGCGAACAAAACGCTGCTTCTTCGGGCAACCATTACCAATAAGAATTTTTTTAATTTATTGGGAGATTCAGTTCTTAATTATTGGTGCACTTATATTAGCACTCGATTTTATTTATTTATTTGCAGGGCGCGGTCTTGTTTAACTTTGTCGCACATCTTTACAACTTAACTTCCGGTATTTTAAAACTCAAACCAAAACCACTGCTCACGCACCGTAATTATTACTTTTAATGAAGTGGTCGTACACCGTCACTGTCAAACTGGTACTTGTACAGCGGAATTTCGTGAAGAAAGCATGAAATGTGCTGGAGATGCCCTCCAAACCATGGAGAATAATTTCAGATACTCTTTCAAATAACAGCAGGAGAAAAAAATTACTTTTATCCACTTTTATACATTAAACTTAATGTTCTAAGTAATTTACGTTGTTTGTTGAAAAATAAAGAGTGTTTACGCATCCGCAAAAAATTTGATATTTTCACGATATGAATTATTGGATTTCGCTATTGTTTTACCCACATCAGAAATTACATACGGGGTTAGCAAAAAACATGCGTAACATTAGTGAAAGTAGAAGTTATCTCACGAATATGAAATAATTAGATTGCTATATTAAAAACAAAAACTTTAATAAGGCAGAAAAAGTAAATGTTGCAATATAAAGAGTTTGTAGTAAATCCTCGAGCTGTCAGCTACGTATGTAAACAGAACATTCCCTTACAAAAAATGTCATCATAATTAAAAGATAATTAAAAAGGATATGGATAAGTACTCCATCCAAGGCGAAATGAGAAAACTAATTCAAACTAAATGACAAACTTCACGTAAAAGTGGAGGATTTTCAGTAAAATCGTACTTCGTTAATGAGACGTATAAAAAAGGCACTTGAAACTGAGTGGTAACGTAGTCGAGCAGAATTCCGCTCAAACTAATTCAAACAGCACGGCATATAAATGCAAAATTCCGATGTAATGATCCGAGGGATTTAAAAAGGAACACATATTGCGTAACATAAATTACGTCATGTATAATATATTTCAAAATTTGGAAATATCGAGAACGTGAAATCGATGTGAAACAAACCCTGAAGTAGGTATGCAAATACGTTTCTGATTCAAGGGATAGAAAATCGCTCTTCTGAATACGACTTCAGAATTTGATGAAGGAATGGTAAAAAAATACCTTGCATTCCAAAAGCAAATTTTTAGTCGCAGATTTCAGAAATACTTTGAAATAAGCATACCTACACGTAGTACTGAGTTTACAGATATTGGCCTTGTTCGTTCTTATATACGGGATGTAATATGTTAGCTACCTAAGGCTCCCTTGCCATTCGTTCATTACTTACTGAGTAAGCGATAATGAGTATCTTGTCATTATTAGACCAGTTTTGAAAAATTTACGAGTAAATACTCAAACACGTCAAATTTATATTAAAGGGGGAGCGTATTTTACCTCACTTTCAACTATTTCATCTCAACCCTTTAGGCGAGTTGGCCACTACCAAAAAAGATAATCAAATAGAATGGCTTCACGCTTTAAAAAGATCCAACATTACTTTTAATTTTCCTCACACAGAAATGCTTCAAAACTGCAAAAAAAAACTTATTCTTGAAGATACAATGAATGAAAAGAAAAACAAGGTTTTAGGATTTTTAAAAAAAGTTTATAATGGAAGGAAATTTTTGTATAGTTTTGGGTATGTTTACGACTCCATAACTTTTAAAATAATAAACATATTTTTTGGTTTGGTTTTATGGAGTGGAACATATTCGATTATTTACCAATTTGTGCAGGAAACAAATATCTGCAACTTCTCTCCTATCTCTTAACGTCATAATATGTTCTCATCTAACGTCGCTATATTGATCATAATCGGGGTAAGCATCGTGCTTTTTAGAATGCAAATATTTTAAAAATTTATTTTGAATTCTCTTTATTTTTTATGGATTTGTCGACTGGAATTCCAACCTTTGATGCTACACTCTAATTTCGATCGTACCAACGAATTCTAGAGAATTTTTACGGAAACGATATTTTGAAGTTCGGAGACCTACATTTTTTAGCTCTAAATTGAAGTTGTTTATATTTTCGTCCCATTTTAATGTATTTGTAAATTCGACCTCTTATAAACTTGAAAAAACACTTAAATTTATGACTTCTCTAGTATTACACCAATTATTTCTTCATTCTTCTTTCTTCTTCAATACAACGCATTGTCGCCCAAACTGATAACTACCTACATTGCTTATCTCGCACGTGGCATTGTTTATCGCAAAACCGATTAATTCTGTTCCAATAGTAGTTTAATCTAACCAGATAACATTTTTAACATTACGATTAAATGTTCCCTTAAGGTACGCGCACATAGAACGGGATCGGACGCACGGTACGGTTTGAAAAAAATTGTTTTAATGGAATGAAATATAGCAGCGCACATACTCTTGGGCCGATTAGGTTCAAACTTTGTACAGTTGACCTATACAGCGTGTTGCATCGACAGACGAGACGTAGGAAATCCCATGTAAATTTAAAGGAGGTTAATTATTGGCTTCCCTAATTATTTTAGAGGAAAAATCTGTTTAAGCTATTTGAAGAGCATTAAAATCCACATCTTTTTGATAATTCTATCAACTGTTGATTTTGTGGGTATCGGGTACTGAGCAGCAAACATGTCTGATACTTGTCCATAACTATTTCCTTAGCATTTAATCATTAATACTTTCCCCTCAGTGCTGTAATTCATGGCTAATAATAAATTTCAGTATGACAACTTCACCTCAATTGTTCCCTGTAAATACGGGGCGATAAGAAAGGAGAAATTACAAAATATTTTTGACAATAACTCGTTAAGGGGTTAATAAAAAACATCGAAAGTTACTCTTTTATCTGCCGCTTTTAATGCTCTTCAAATAACCTAAATAGATTTTTCCGCATCGTACCTCCTACCACCTACTTGAGACACCTTGTATATAAAATTTCTATTGAAATAACTTGCAAGGAAAAATGCTAATCGAGATCTCCCCTCGGATCTCTCAAGATTTTTTCAGAGCGGAAAAGTCGGAAATGAGCCCTGATTTACATATTAATGTATCAAATACGCGATCTAATAAGCAATTCAATCGGCTTTGCTCCAATAACTTGCAGTAGAAAGGGAGAAAGAAGCTTAAAGTTACTACTGCCGTATGTCCGATAGACCTTCCACTTGCAAGTGCAATTGCGACGACCTTCGGTAGTAAGTACACGCACAAATTGCATGAACAATTAAATAATAGATTGAGCGGAATAAATATTACAATTAGATAAAAAAAAATAAATAAATTCCAAATTATTGTAAATAAATTACATCAGCAGACGAAATGGACGGACGGCCGGACTTGAGCGCCACAAAGGGGTATGCCCGGTCAAAGTCGGCAGTAATAGCGATTTTCGTAACGGTCTCGGAAGCCTCCGGTAACCTCAATCTCAGAATAAACGGCAGCTGCAGGAATCGGACGAGTTCAGTAGATGGCGGCAGATTACGTATCAATTACGTATGCTCGCGAAGGTTTTTGTGTAGTAACCCTTGGCGAGGTGAGGTGGCGCAGACGCCGACATCGAGCTTCTGGCCTATCCGGGAGCGTGAAGTTTGGGTGAGCTGAACCCGCCGCAGTACAATTAATACAAAATCTGGTCATGCAAATGGTTTTCATGGGCCGACTCCTTCAGGAATATCAACATAACTTCAAACAAAATTAATATCCAAATTCCTGAAAATAACCGGCCACTACTTTATATAAATCCAAAAATTAAAATAACTTCCATTAATTGACGCTGATTCCTTTCAGGTTACAAATGAACTTATCTCTCATTGAAAAAAATTCTGCTCCCTTTAGATATATGGAGACAGATCGCTTCTGAATAGTACATCAGACTCCGCGATTAATACAAAACAAAAATGTCCCTGTGTATTGCGAATCCGCATGAACCAGCTTTAAACTCGAGAAAGTAATACTCGAAATTGTGTTTACTGATGTACAGAAATAAAATCCAAATTCCAATGAAGAATTCGTAGTATGAAACTCATAGAAGACTGAACAAAATAATTGACGTGCATAATCACAACTAAAACGTCACATCACGTTATGAAAAGAAAAGCAAGAATTTTACGCACGATTAAATTTGAAAAATGATTGGAAACAAGTATCGACAATGTGGGAATTACCACCCTTTTACGTTTTATTTTTCTAATATAACATCTGCTTGAAAATAGTGAAAAAGTTGTCTGAACATCGTTCAAATTGTCACGTTCGAGTCTAATGGGCTTGATAAATCGAAAGTTAATTACGAAAGAAAATGATTTCATCCAAGAAGCGAGGAGGATTAATTCTCGCTATACAAGAAACTTTACATGAATAGGTAGAAATTTTAGAGTGTTCTAAGAGAATTTCCTTGTCAGTATGTGAGGAATTTCTAAACTATTACAACGCACTCGACTAAAAGCTGATAAATATGAATTTCTGACTACTCTTATCGAGCGTGAAGTGTAAAGAATATCGAAGCTTAACGTAAATGACATTTTAAGGGCAATTAAGCCAAGATTTATTTTGAAAGGAAAACATATTTTCTGTCATGCTGTGAGTTTTCCCGACAGTTTCGTTTTGGATTATACGACATATGTTTTGGGAATTTCCTAACAAAGCCGGGTTAGAAGGAATCATGGGAGGAGCTTTTATTAAATCAATGGATCAATCGCCTTTACTGGCATACGAATTTGGTGCTGACATTCTAATAAAATACCTCAACAGAAAATCTTTTATAGAGGGAGTATGAAATAAAAGAACCATTTACAGAGCTTACAAAGCCTCAATGAGGAAACCGAAGGAATGTTACGCCGTTATTATTAACAATCCTCGAAATCGTTTATAATTTTGTATTGCAGTCTGTCTGTCCGTATGCACGATAACTTTGTTTAGAAACGTCAGATCGCTTTGAAAATTGGTTCACGTGTTTTTATAAGGGTATAAGAAATACATTTGTTTGTTTTAGTTTTATGCAACAGAGTTGGTTCAGTACCTTTGCGATAGATAGGAACTTGTAACGGAGAGTTACAATATCAACACTGAAATGCTTGGTCGTACTAATAATTCTGATTTTAGTTTCAAATGATTCAGCTCACCGGTCGCAAATAATGCAATGATCTAAATTTCAAAATATTCACATATATGTGCAATGGCAGACGATCACTTAACCACCTGTTCAGCTAGTCCAATTAAACTTAGGTAATGACAAAACCTATACGAAAATTTTGATTATAAAATTTCCCAAGGCACGTCCATTATCCGCTACCATAAAAAATCTCGATTATTTTATTAATTGGAGAAACTCGGCAACCTTGATCACTCCCACAATTCCAAAGAATTATTTAATAAAATTTTAATTAACACATGGTAATCCTCGTAGCGAATAGAAAAACTTATCTTGATAACTCTTCTATCCTGGGTCGTAATTTGGACTCGATTAAACACAAATCTAATCATTTACAGGCGAAAAAAATTTATTCAACATGAATCAATCGATACAGCTGTAAGAAAGAAAGGGACTCAGGGTCTACAGAAAATACAGCTGCTTAAAGTTAATAATCCTGAAAAAATTTGGCTTTTTGATGGTGTATAATTGACACAAAATCAAACTACTTCTCTGTAAACGTGACGAACGCTTCAGCTAAACACTGTTATAATGACGTAATAACTTTACGACCACCAAAATGAACTGTCTTTAAAAAAAGCGGCAGTAACTCCCTAGAGACCGCCACTTGGTCTCTGTAAGTCACGATACATGGTCATTCGAATTATACTGAATCTCATCCCTGCTACATAACAAAGTAATGATTGTTGACCTGGCAATAAATTTATTAAAAAAAAAACAGAGCGAGATTGAACTCCTTACCGCAAGACCATAGATACACTTTTAAAATAACACAATGCAATTACATCCAGATGTCCCTAATTATTTAACGTAATTTCGCTGAGCAATAAAACAAGCAAAATACAAGGCGATTATTTAAAGAAAATTAAGCATTTAATAATTCTGATACAAACAACATTGACCTCGAATTCAAATTATTGAATCGAAATTGAAATTTTTAGTGACAGTCAATCGCGATTGTCATTGATATTATTCAATTATGAATTATTAAGGACCACTATGGAAAAAATTTCGTGTACAACATGTTTTTTCATGAATTTGCTTAACTCGGACCAAAACGTGTTGTATAAATAGCTAGCTTTGGGTGTAGGAAAATTTCTACAATGGTTTTTTGCAATAAAACGCATGTACTTCTTCGTGGACTGTAGAATCTTTATTAACCTTTCGCACTGCACGTGCTTTCATTCTCCCACCAAATCTCTCCCTGCCACAACGGTTAGCGTGCGAATAAATTAAAATATGAAAATATAAACTAAATCTTAACACGGGCCATTGTCTGACGCTGCCAATGGCAACGAGTACTTGTTTATGCGTTGCCAATGCCAACGCACATGACATGTCAGAAGAGCGACGCAATCACAGCTACCTATAACGAACGGGTTTTCTTCCTATTTAAAAACCATTATATTGTAGTATTCTCACGTTTGAAGAAAAACATAGCATATACAGGATGGGCCATTAGTGTGTGGGTGGACGATTGTGGGTTTATTAACGCGCATATTTAAAATTCATTGTGGGAGAATGTTGAAGAACCCTTAAGGCTACAACCGAAAAATATTTCCACCGAAATTGCAATTGTTATACAGGGTGATTTATATCGAAGTTGTATTTTTTAAATGGAACTCCCTGTATATTATTACATATATTTCAATTCCTTGGTCAATTTTAGTGTGACTTTATGTATTACAAATGATATATAAAATGAGTAGTTTAGCCGCAATTCGTCGTCAATTTTCAAAATTTCAATCAGAGGTAACTTGATTTTTTTTAATGGAACTATTGCATGAAATGTAAAATTTTATTACCTTTCTAACGATATGAAAATTAAGAACACCAATTCAAATGATAAAACATTTACCCTCAACAAAACAAAACAAAAACTCTTATTTGTCGTAGCACATTTTAAAAGATAAAATAAAAAATTTGCATTTAAACCAATGCGTGAATATAAATAAATCAATTTGAATAGTGCCCTTTACTTTAAATTTTTAAGTACTATTTTTTTGGCTCCTCTTCAAAATGTTCTAGTGCACATCGTAGAAGAAATGTGGTTTCATCACGATGGTGTCCTATCTCATTTTGCTATAAACGTTAAAGAATGGCTGAATCAACAACTTCTTGGGAGGTGTGGTCTTGAACATTTATTAAAACAATTATTTTTCTCTTATTTTTATTTAAACTTTATTTAGATTTTTTTTAGTTTTTATTTTATCTTATTTGGAGAAAATTTTTTTATGAATTCAATTTTTTATAATTTTGAACGTCCTATTAATTACTCAGAGGCTTTGGAAATCGAAAAACACTGTGAATTATTAGAAATTGTTGAATTACAAAAAATATGTAGAAGATAAATATCGGCATGCTTACATTGTTAAAACGGTAATAAAATCCTACATTTGATGCGATAAAAAAAACTTGGTAGTTCCATTAAAAAAAAACAAGTTACCTTTGATTGACATTTTGAAAATTGACGGAGTGATTTCTTTTAACTCAAAAGAAGTTTAACTTTAGTCGTTCAGCGTATGTTAGCACATTTTATAATTAGTACCACTGCAAAGTCACGGTCTTCTATGTTTTATGGTAACTGCGATATTCAATTTTTACTACTAGACATCTACTTTTTGAAAAAACGACGAATTGCGGCTAAACGGCCCATTTTAGCTCATGTATAATACATAAAGTCACACTAAAATTGACCAAGAAATCCAAATATGTAATAATATACAAAGGGTTCCATTAAAAAAAAATGCAACTTTGATATAAATCACCCTGTATAACAATTGCAATTTCGTTGAAAGTATGTTTAGGTTGTACCCTGAAGAGTCCTTCAACATTTCAACACAATGAATTTTAAGTATACGCATTACTAAACCCACAATCTTCCACTCACACACTAATGGCCCACCCGTATATCTTATGGCTTGTCAGTATTTTGCACTTATGACTAAAGTATCACTATAACCCCTGTAATACCTACTCCTTTTTCCAAAATAAAGGTTCAATTGTTAGAATATACTTAAAAGGTGTTATAGTGTTTATGTAATAATACTTAAAACGTCACAAAGGAATAAAATTTTAAGTTTGCGCCGTTGAGTACCTATATATTATGTTCTGGTTGCTGAGAAATAAATTAAGAATATTGGTACTAGGGACGAAACTCCCAAACTAATCGTTCGTGTTCTAACTGGGAATATAAGTAGAATGGAATCCATTCTCCCGTCATTGAATATTTAAGTATCAGAACGCTTTAGAAGAAATCGAGCGCCTTTAGAACGATGAAAGATATTACATTTTTAAATTTTTTATTACTGAATGTGGGGTACAAATAGAAAATTCTCGAGTTAAACCGCACTTAGTACGTTTGGTGGGTTTCATTAAATAAAATAAGGATTTAATCCTGCAGGATTATCTCTACAAACCGTTGGTTTTTCCCAACAGAAAACATCGAGTTAAATGTTATACGTAAACGAGTTTTAAATTGGTGGACTACATGTGGATCTTTCCATAATCCAGCATTAAGTCTTGAAATGCAGCGAATTTTATAATTCAGATGTATATATTTTGCTGCATGATATGTTTTGAATCTAATTGTTGTTGTGGTAGTAAGCTGGAATGCATACTTTCCGGACTTAACAGAACAATTCTAAATTATACACGCTGGACCGCAGGGGGCACTTAAAACACACCTACCTAACGCATAAATCCATCTACTAAAACCACACAAAATAATTATAGCAACAAATTCTTTTTTACCAGCAAAAAATAATCTCACAACAATTACCCGCGTATAAACAACTACATCTTAAGAAAAAGTTTTGCTAAATAATACTTCGAATTAACTTGCATATATTGAAGTCAATGAAGTATGGCAGATTACAAATTAAGAATAAGTACCAACTCTACGTTAAATTCTACTCGGGTTGAAGGACGCAATGGTCCGCTTCCCACGTTTCAAATGCCTACAACCGCAAGCCGCAGTCTGAAAGCACCCTGATACAACTCGTTATCAAACTCTGTACATGAAGGTTCTGATAACAGAAACCACTTTAAGTACCTCCTCCATAATTTCGATTCTCAGCAACCCATTATCATCATAAATAAAACAAATGGCATTTAAAAGGTTTATGTTCCAATTTAGTATTATTCTTCATTAGTGTTTGATCAGGACCACCAGCAAGATCATGATGTTAAGGGTAGAATTCAGTGATGACTGATGGAATATAATTCAGATCGAAACCACGTTTTCCCTGGTACATTACCATTACTCCATTGGAATTTAATCTTGCCCGAGTTAGCAGAAATCGTACTGTACGTCCTAGATCTACCAGACTGTGGTGACGATCTTACGTTTTATGAGCCACCGGTACATTATAATTTCATCAATTCGCATTTCCCTAAACACCATTAAGGACCATAAATATTTCAACAATATAAACCACTTAATTACGTCTGAAGGCTAACCGTGCGCTATTACGGCAGTGGATGTGGTTGCACTGACGTGACGAGCGTAGGGACGTTTGTTCAACGTTTCATATAAAGTGACATGGTTTTTAAATTTGATTTCCTGCTTTGCATAGGTGCGATTGGGGTCGTTATTTGCGGTGTTCTTTCTGCATGTGCCAGCTTACTTCCTGAATACAATATTTCACATTCGCGTGACGTTAAACTGTTGTGTTGTATTGCATTACAAAGAGGTGAACGTCAAATACACAAGGTGGGCGTAAAGTATAAAGTCAACATATTGAAAATATCACATTCCCGAATTTTAAACGTAGAGCGAGACGTAGAGGTACGTGACGAATTTCCGAAAATATAAAATTCAATTTTGATCAAAGACACATATTTCCCTCTAAAGCAAAACGGCAATGTCAAATCTATTATTGTTTCCAATAGAATTTTATTACATAATAGCAACGGAAATATAAGGTTAATAGATGCAAAGAAAAATTATCGAGCGTTAAATTATATGACGTCTACGTGACGCCTAAATCCATAAAGTTGCGTGTGCAATTTAATGCCGTGAAACATGCTTGTGTAGTGCGAAATTTTGACAGTGTATCGAGTTATAGTGGCCAATCTATGGAAGATGTTATCTATGTTTGCACAAATAATGCCACATGCCATATATTTTTATTTTAGGAGATGAAAAATAAAACCCTCGTCGAGCATAGTGGAATGAAAAATCGATTGAATTCATATCATTTCCTTCAAAGGGTCAGATAGTTGCTACTATTTCATTATTTGAGGTGTCTAGAAATATATATTTTTGTGCTTTTCAGCGACTGTCACTGGCGTATATAAAAGGGAAAGATTCTTTACACGGTTAAATAAAATCATTCTATAGATATTTCAAACGATAAAATCCTTGAATCGACGACGGCTAATTCATATGGAAGTCTACCTGTTCGATATTCTGTGACTTTTAGGGCCAATTCTACAATGAAGGTATATACCGAGAATAAGCTACTTATACCTAGAATAAATGACGACGGTTGCGTTGGTTACCATTGTGTCAACCAATGGCATACATGTTGCTATGGCAGTTATTCCAGGAATATCTTATTCTCCATAAAAGTGTAGGTACCTAATTGTAAAACCGGCCCTAAATGGGTTTTCCTCCTTTCTTTTTCTGAGAACAGGAACATTTCGAATCCATTGAAAAAGAACGTCTCCAAGATGCAACAACAAAAATATTCTTCCCGAAAATTTTGCTACCACGCGCACCTCTGTACGATGAAAAAATACTTTTCATCCCCTTGAAAAGAGGTGGTTTTTTCAGAAATCGTGAGATCTCGGAAACGTTCAACTTTACGGGCCCAAAAAAATAAGAATAAGGTTTTTCCGGTTTAGTGCAGATACAACAGTTGTTCATTTTTTTATTCTCTATAACTTTTATATTGAACATTTTCGCGTAAAATTAATGGGTTTGCCACAAATTCCAAAATACCAGTTTTCACCCCTTCCAACCCTCGTGATTTCACCCGCGGAAAAATTCAGCTGTTTTAATTATTTTTCCCTAATTTCTAATCATTTCACCAGCATGAAAAACCCGGTTTGAACCGGTAACTAATTTTTTTGTAAAAAAAATGTTATATAGCCTGGACTAAATACATAAGTTCGACCTACACTTATGTACCTTGCTGAATTCCAAATATGAAACGAGCCTTTTTTCCGGCAACTTTTGCGGAAAGCGTGCCCTTTTAACTAATATAAATCCCGTATTCCTCACGTACCTGTGAGATCGTGGCAACACTGTAACGTTTCGACTCTTATCTGCTTAAACACTTGTTTCTTATCTTAACGCGCTTTATTTTTACGAATATTAGTTCTCTTCTTTTTCATTATGAAGCGATGATCCATGCCGGCAAATTTATAAATTTAACAAAAAAATTTTAAATCGTAAAGCGACTACATGTTACAAGTACGAGAAAGAATTAAATGATTGCTACCTGTAATTATACTTTTCAAAATAGAACCTGCAAAATACGCATTGAGAAACCCGGCATCTAGAACCAGTTACTCACGTCGATTTTCTACCAAGTTTCATACTACCCCAAAATCCCTCTTCTCGGAATCTACGAAGAACGGTCAAAGTCGAAAACTTATCACGGTTGGTGCATACAGAGCGTTTCGTATTTTTTTCCATAGTGGTATTCTTTCCGTTATAAGGTGTGTTGTTTATCCATAGGAGTACGTCACCACAGTACTTACACATGATACATCTTTGATACCAAGTGTTGAGGTTCTTATATGAACCCTATTAATTGTGAGCACCGCATCCAGAGATTCATGGGCGCGGAAAAGTATGTTGTAGGCGATAAAACGGCTGCGTATGAGGAATTATATAAAACTCGACGATGTTCATGTTAACAAAACTGGGCATGGGGAATGAAGTAATATAGAAGCTACTTTAGGTATGTATTCCTCATCCTGCAATTGAGTTATTTCTCTCATGCTGTAAACTCAAACACACTTTGTATGCAACTTAATTGAGACCCTCAGTAGCTTTGGTCACCTCACCACAATTCCAAGTAATGGCATTTAAAATCATCATCAGACACGGGCATAACCCTGGATACTAACGGAAAAATTTATCATGAAAATTTATATCCTGGGTTGTATTTCGGTGCGATTAAACACAAAGCTGATCATTTACACAAAATTTCGACAAAAATAAATCAATAATGCTGTAATAAAGGGCACCCAGAGGCAACAGACAAAGTAGCACGCACATGCGATCGATCGAAACAAATTAAACTTAAACAAATTTAAATTACCTTAACGAATTAATAATCCTAGCATTCGGTCATAACAGCGATGTTTTTAAGAGACGCACAAAAGGCCAAACACCAACTGCTGTTGCTTCTGAACCTTCGATTCTTTACTTTCACTTGATTCTTTGTTGCTTAAACAGACTGGCCTTTTTTGTAATTTCAAATTAAAAGGTGGCTCTCTGGTGGTGGATCAATTCACTTTATCGGATAATTGAAAAAACCCCACTTATGCGATTACTGCTCGATAGACACTTAAACTACTTTTAGATAAACGTCATACAATGCTGGAGCTTAACTAAAACTAGAATATTCAGTTTTACAAGGACGAATTAAAATCTCCTATCTAAACTTTCTCCTAGAAGAACTTAATAACTACCAAGACTGACTGTCTTGAACCAAAGAAAAACTAACGAAAAAGCCCCGTTCAACGTCCGCTACACCTATTTAAAACAACTCTTCCCTTTCTGTAAACCTTCGAAAAACAGATTTCTATAAATTTTAACGGCAGTCCCTTATGAAATAATTATGTAGGAAGGTAAGAATTTTTACCCAAAATCGTCATGAGACCTTCATTATCATGCCTACTTTCTGTCGGGAAATTTTAATTCTCATGACAGAGGCAGAGCAGACAACGTTTCCTGTTGCTTGTCACTGGCCGCACCTGTCACTTTACCGGCCGCACCTGTGACATTGCTGACTGTTGTCTATAATGACTCCTTAGTGAAGATTGTCAAGTTCAAGAAGTATAAAAATTTACGTCGACAACAGACAATTTTTTTCTTTGGTATCGAAATCAAAAGTGCACAATAAAACCTATTAACCTCCTCATCACTATTGCAAAAAATTCCACAAATGAAAGCAAAATATTTGAAGCTACCGAACTTTATACACGGCACTGCTTCCGACGCACGCTATTAAAAGGCATGGAAATCTGGTAGATACAGTTTAAATTCGTAGTCTTGTTATATTCTGACTTGTCAATAAAGGGAACTGCGGAGAGCACGTCTTACCAATTATTTATGTTTGTAGACCTACTGTACAGACCTGCGGTTAAAATAGAAAGAATAACTGATCAAACATAAAGCAACAAAACTTGCTAGAAACTGTAACACACTTGCCTATTATATTGATTGTGCAGGAACGAAATTACGACTTCAGGTTCAGAAAGTCACCTTTGAAAATATGGCATGTACAAATGGTGCAAAAATCTACTTCGATAAGCAGAAAATAGCGCAACAATGCGTGCGTCAAAGAGAGCAATTTGCCGATACCAGAGGGCTGTTAGTGGGCTTAGTTACACGCTTATTTAGAAAACCTACTACGTCTTATATTGCACTATCGGGTAAAAGGAAATTCGCTTTGGTATAAGAGCTATTATACACAGGTGATTGAATACTCATGTCTCTGGAAACTTTGTAAAACATGTTGCCGACATCCCACAATTGAGTTTACTAAAAGCAAATACCACATTTTGTTCCACTTGTTACAAAACAGAAAGCATGCTGAGTTAGAACGTTGTAAGGCCTCATTAATTACTTCTAAGTAAACAGCGAATTTGAATTGCTCAGTCTCGTTTAAAGAGAGATGTACCTATATCAAATTAGTCCTAGTAAAATTCCTTTTAAATAATAATAATTAGTAGGAATCATATATGAATATACGTGGTATTATGAAGTAATTGTGTGTCTCGGTGCTGAGATCTCAACCTTCAGGAGGAAGGTCGGTTAGAATTTATGCAGATCCTTTTCTATATTCTAGCCACTGCTTGCTATTTTAACAAAAGACTAGACTAGACGGTGAGCAACGTGATTAATACGAGGGGTTGGTCGCGATTTACTTTATTTATTTATTATGTCTCATTTTTTCTGGGTCCTGCGCCCAATTACAGAGTGACCCGCATAATGCTTTTTAAAGGTGCCTCTGCAGAAGGTCTTAAGTTGTTCTATACTATTCCGGTATTTACCTTACCAATTAGGAAAACTGCAGAAAAACCTAATTCGAAATAGCCGGCACAATGATCGAAACTGGTCTAAGATAATTTCCATCTCTACCACAGATAAAAAACCTCAATCCACGTTCGAACAACCGACTTCCGGATTTATAACCCAACGCTCTACCATTGAACAACAAAGTCGGGACAAAGATTTCCTTCATTGCCTAAAAATTGCCACCCACCATGCCAACCTTAATTTTCCCAACAGTTCTAACATTGCCTTAAATTACACCAAATTACTCCGAATTAACGTTACTTCCTTATAGAAACCTTTTATTTCCTTAATATTTACTCATATTTCACCAGAATTTCCTCATTCCTTTGAAATTTTCCCCTATTTCATTTATAGATATTTATAGAGGAAAGAGACGTGAGAGATGCGCAACGTGCGGTACTTGAAATTCCGGAAAATCCGTGGAAATCGTTAATACCTCATTCATAGGAGATTGTAGTAAAAAGATGCATCCCGTAAACTGTCTTCGCCAAATACGCATACGAGTAAATCATCGTTAAGAGTTGTCGAAGTTATACAATTCAAAACAGATGGGTCCGAAAAAACCATATAGTTAAAGTGGCCTTTCAGTTAATGAAAAACCATACTTCGAAAGCGAAAAATTAACCAGTTTCGGTGTTCAGCCTTACCGACCGAATGCAATCGAAATTACAACTGTATTTCCAAGAGATCCAATTTGATCATTTCTATGTCTATTGTTCAGTTGTAAGGCCATACTGTTTGTACTCTTGGGAAACCACTGGTTCTAGGAAACACTAATTAAGGTAATGTAATGTTTTTTATTTGTATAAAAAAATATGATTGTTTTTTTTAAGAAATTGCTTTAAATTTTCAATAAAAGTAGTCAGGATAATCTTAAAGAAACCGATCGGTGTAAATTGGTTGCATGGAACGAATTTAATAATCATGATTTGAACACAGGAATTTTGGCTGTTTTCATTCTTTTGGAAACTGTATTTGTATTTTAATCGAGATTATTCCTTTAAATGAATTCGGCTAAAAAGCTATAAAGCGCATTATTTTATAAAAGTGGTCGTGGCCACGATATAGGGATTTCATTTCCCATCCTAGTAGAAAACATAAAAAATTTTGTAAACCAACTAGAATGTAGGAGAAAGTGGAATTGAATTGATTTTATTTTGCCAATATATTCAATCATTTCATTTTAAATTTGTAGTTATTTGTCTGCTGTCATACCAAAACGATTTTCAGATTTAGAGGAAAAAGGCTAAACTTTCGTAAGGTAAGGGCGTTAACAGCGACGTCGGAAGTATGGGTCAGAGGGGGCGAATCGCCCCCTCAGTTTTTACACAAGGGGGGCCGCGCCCCCTCTGAGAATGAGTAGATAAATCACTCAAAATAACAAATCTTCTACTGCATCACATCTTCTACTGCATGTGGATGCAGAAATTACAAAAAGTGTAGAAGTAGAGGATATATTGGAAGAATTTGCCAGCAAAACTGCGGAAAGGCGGAAAATTTTTGGATATATTTCATTTTTTAGCGCATTTCCACAAAAATAAAAAAAAAGCGCTATTGTGGCCACTTTGTCCGTCCGTCCGTCCGTCCGTCCGCTAACTTTGCGACGCTACTAGTTCTTTATCTTAAGAGCTATTGTTCTACTTTTTTCGCTATTTGGTTCGTTATGGTGTCGAGTCTTGTACCAAGGAAGGAATTTTTTGTGTACCGCTTACAAAAAAAGTTATTGTAAAAAAAAAAAAACCGTTTTTTACATGTTCCATAATTTTACACTTTTACCGTTTATTAACGATCCTAGAGATCGTTTATAATTTTGCATTGCTATCTGTCGCCTGCCGGTTGGTCTCTCCGTCTGTTCCTTTGTCTGTCTGTCCATCTATCTGTCCGTGTGAACGATAACTTTGTTTAGAAATGTTCGATCGCTTTTACATCTCCGTTAGTTATGAACTGAATTGCATGAAATTCAATATGGGCATAGCTTTAGCCATATAATACGCAATGCCAAAAGTTGAATCGAATCGATTCAAAATTCACAGTGCCCTTTTCGCATCTCGACCATTTATAAACCGAATTGCAAACTTTTTTACTTATAAAAGTATTTGAATGAAATTTGATACATAGGCACTTGGAATAAAGGAAAATCAAACGCCAATTTCAAAATTTGGTTTTGCGCATGCGCAGTGCCAACTTTTTTATTTATGGAAGAATTTAAACGAAATTTGATACATAGGCACTTGGGATAAAGGAAAATCAAACGCCAGTTTCAAAATTTGGTTTTGCGCATGTGCAGTGCCAACTTTTTTATTTATGGAAGAATTTAAATGAAATGTGATACATAGGCACTTGGAATAAAGGAAAATCTAACGCCAGTTTCAAAATTTGGTTTTGCGCATGTACAGTGTCAACTTTTTTATTTATGGAAGGATTTAAGTGAAATTTGATACTTTGGCGCTTGGAACAAAGGAAAATCTAACATTAGTTTCAAAATTTAGGTTGCGCATGCGCAGTTCCAACTTTCTTATTTAGAAAAGCATTGAAATGAAATTCTTCTTATAAACTGAAATTGAAATAGCATGTCAAAAATGGATTGCTCATGTGCAACGCTATCTTTCATATTTGTGGACCGGATTTTTACGATTTTAACAGAAGTTGCATCTTACAAATGGGAAATGAATGCAAGTGGAAATGCGCTTTATGTAAATCGTTTACGATTACTTTTTAACTTGTTTTAAATTTTTTTCAAAACTTTTCTTCCTAAAATACATTATTTGATGATTAAATAGGTTTCAGGGTCACTTAAAAAACCCACTACTTTGCATTAATTCATACACAATTTTGCATGGAAGGGACCTTTCAAGCTCCATGGTCGCTGATGTTTGCCCCCCCAACCGTTATTCACTTCCAACGTCGCTGGGCGTTAAAATTTCTTTGGAGGCTAACCGATAGTTAAATAATTTGTAATTGCAAATTAATTTTGTTTAGTACGAACGGGGATTTTCAGCCCTTGTATTGTAATAAATTGTTACATTTGTCAATATTGCTCTTTGTAAGACAACGCAGACACATCAGAAGAGAGTTCCCACTTAAATCTTACGTAGGTGTATACAATGCATTTTATACCATTTTTTCAAGTGGTAACACAAAGTTCAATTCCTCTCGCCTTCATTGATAAAAATGTATCTGAATAAACTGAAATTTAATAAATATCAAGGAGCAAGTAGGACCGTTTAAATTCCCGAACATGTGTTAATAGTAAAAAAGGCCGCTCTCGAAAACATGGCTTGAAATGCACTCTGTATTGCGCATGTGGTTAGGTTCCGCGGAGCAAAGCTAAATCGAAAAATCAGGAAAAAAAGAACCAAACAAGAAAAAACTTGGCATCACAGATACATGAAATAAATCAACTACGGCAACAAAAGGCAAAAATACAAAAATCAATAGTCTTAAATTGTACCATAAAAATCAGGTAGTACTGTGGAATGCAGTTAAACAAATTAACAAAAACGAGCTACTAATGACATAATAAATACAAATGAAAAACGAAATGCATCAATTTAGTACAAAAAGACATCTCGTAAAATGATCAATTGCATGCACCTAAAGAACATTAAAATGGGAACGGCTCTGTCCCAGCGTCGTCTACCATTAATTTAACATAAAAGAGTGCAAGTAAAATATCCAAGTTAAAGTCCTGTAGCAACCACGAGATGAGAAAGGAACAGATACACCAAGGAATCGAAACTGTATTAGGTCCTTTTTCTAAGGGATAAACGGTTAATAGAATCATCCAGGGCAACAATACACTAGATATTCTCCTCTCACCTGAATAAATGTAATAACTAATATCAAAATTTACGATAAAATTTTGGAGAGCTAGCAACCGCTCGACTTTTTAGAACGGTTCAACTGTCTACGCCGTCTTGATAACACGAACGTTTCCGTTACGTCCATCTTGGTTTGAGGAGTCAGTCGTCAACTCGGTCGTGTAGCTTGAGTTTGTTGTTTTTTTGTCCCTCTTAATGCAGGTAGTAATCTTTGCATTTCTTTATAATTTATTTGTATGCTGTATACGACGCTTTATGTTTTTTTAAATATAATTTTCAATCTTTGTTTCGTAATTGACATGATTTAACCTCAAGGTAGAGTCACGTGTATGAAAAATGCCGTTAACTTTATTTATTTGATACCCTTTGCATTGTTGGTGTAATTTATGGTTATATTTATCATCCGTTTAAATATGTGACAGTTATCGATTTGTTTGATGTTTGTATGGACTTGCTGTATGTTAACTTTCACCTTTCACCGTGAAGAGACAGTCACGGGGATGGGAAGTACTGTAACCAAACTAGTTACGACATATAAGCCTGTGCTGTGATAATATCCCGCACGAGGTGCAAGTTACAATCTCAGGGGTGGGACCCTGCTAGCAAAAACTCTATGGTTTAGAATCCACGTGATATATTTGTTGCGATTCACTAATTTCCAGATATTCCGTAGTTTAAACGTTGAATTTTGCCATGTAATTTTCCATGTTGCTTTTTAGCGCATTTTTGCAAAAAATTTTTTTTGTAAAAAGTAGCTTTTAATCTCACTTTGGCTGGCTGGCTGGCTGGCTGGCTGGCAGCAAATGTGGGCGCGTAGAAGAACTCTTGTAGAAAGGCAACGGGTGTACGTGTATCTACAGGGCCGTGAAATTTGTCAACCTTAGGGACATGGCTACATGATGTGGTGTTGGCGACATCTGGGCGTCATCCTCGAGCGTAGTATACTAACGTGAAGGTTTTTCAGTTTTTTCCTATCTTCTACTACAGTTTTGGTCCGATTCTTTTGAAATTGGTGTCGTCGGAAAGATGTTGTAAACGCGCACAACTCCTGCGTGGCGGAATTTTGTTTTTTGTCATAGGGGCGAAATTAACGACCTTTTGCGAGGCGGCGCGCGCGTCTTCGAGAAGTAGTCAGGCGCCTTTTACCTTCCGTTGCGAACTCACGCGGTTTAACGTTTCGTGAATCTCGAATCGCTGTCTCTCTTTCTCGTGTCGCCAATAGAAGTGAATTGCGAGTGAACGGGACGTCGGAAGTGGGTACCGTAAAAGGAATGTGGTAGCCCGCGACACGATCTCACTGATGGTGGAGTCAAATCTTCAAACGCGAATTGCGGGTGAACGGGACGTCGGAAGGGGGTACCGTCAAAGGGAATGTGGTAGCCCCCGACACGATCTTCCTGATGGTGGAGTCAAATCTTCAAACGCGAATTGCGGGTGAACGGGACGTCGGAAGGGGGTACCGTCAAAGGGAATGTGGTAGCCCCCGACACGATCTTCCTGATGGTGGAGTCAAATCTTCAAACGCGAATTGCGGGTGAACGGGACGTCGGAAGTGGGTACCGTAAAAGGGAATGTGGTAGCCCGCGACACGATCTCACTGATGGTGGAGTCAAATCTTCAATCGCGAATTGCGGGTGAACGGGACGTCGGAAGGGGGTACCGTCAAAGGGAATGTGGTAGCCCCCGACACGATCTTCCTGATGGTGGAGTCAAATCTTTAAAAGCGAATTGCGGGTGCACGAGGAAAGTGGGAAGCGGTTAGTGAATGTAGTAGCCTTCGACAAGATCTGTTATTGATGGTTGAATCGAAAGTGGCTAATAGAATACTGATCTGCCACACAAAAATGCGCTGAAGTCCCTTCGATCTCAAACGAGGACTTTGATAATTTTTTTGGATTTATTAATCAAATATCAAGATTATTCTCGGCCCTACTCTTTTTATTGGATGTTACCTTTTCGAGAGTACGGATTTACGTGTTTTACTTTTAATGATTAACTTCATAATAATAATAATTAATAAACACACCTTTTGCCATTTTAGTGCCATATTTTGCGTTCCGTCTCTATCATACTTGTGGACGTAGCGTTATTTACAAGTAACGGAAGAGGTTATTTTCGGTTGCACAAGTTTAAATATGCGGGTTAAAATTTCTATTGTTCGTATATAACGTAAGAGTTACTAATATGCAAGATATCCCTTGAATGTCGGGGTCTCCAAACGCGCGAAATTTATCTCAATCAAAAATAGACGCTTTCGAGTTTGAGCGTTCCACCAGTATCAAATCTGTTGGTACAAATAAAACACTCCACGGTAATCTACAGATCGTTCACTTAACTTCACTCGCGGCCCAACTCGCGTTTGGCACAAAATAAAACCTACGGTAATTTACAGGTGACCGACTTAACTGCGCTGACCGCTTCACGATAATTGCTTGGCGGTTCTCCTAGAACAACCAATGATTCCCACTACTTTACTTTTTTTTATTGACACCCATCCAGTGACGCAAACGATATCTACCAATAAACTAATTGCACAGAACTAACTAAATTCATTGACGGTTATAACGCATTTAAAAATACACATTACTGCCTGTTTTTGACACAAAAAGATAGGTTTCCAGTAAATTATGTCAATAACTAATGGGAGAAAGTCCTTAAAATCCGGCTTTTCGGATTTTTCTCGTAAGTTTATGTGAAAAATAGGTACCTAATACAAAAGTTGTAGATCTTTTTATTACCTATAACTTTTTTCTATAGGAAGTTCAGTTTCGTTAGACATTGTGAAAATCCATTTTCCACCGCTAAAGTCTCACTCTATTTTACCTTTCCCCTTTTGACACCTGCTTTATTTTTCCTGTTATAAGCTGTTATCTAATTTCTGTGCATATGGTATCGCAATAGGCGTGAATTTTATAAAAGACAGCTTTACACAGATGAGCTTTTAATTAAGCTCTATTAGAATTACTCGCAATGTAAGTATCGTTACTTCTGTATTGATCAAACAACAGGCTTAGCTAATTAACTTTTTGATACAAGCGACTTTGATGAGAAAAGTAACTCTTGCGTAAAAATTTTACTCTCGATCTCAATTTAAATCCCCCTGAATCACATGGAATAAGCTATTTTGATTGCGATCAAATGTACCTAACCACCCCAAAATGAGTGGTGGGTAAATACTTTATCAAATTACGCACTTTAATTTATTTTTAACTATAATTATACTCGTTGATTACGTTTCTGTCATAAACCTTGGAAGTAAACTGAATATCGGGCGATTATGCTATTACTTTTCTTAAAAAGTGTAGTAAAATGAAAATTGCTAGGCAAACATAAATACAAGCAAGTTATGTAACAGATGGTACATAACATTCTAATTCTGTTTATGAGCTCGATCTAACATGGAGCATGTCTTTCTAACTTAAAGTCGCCTAACATTTTGATCTAAAAGTTGCAGTAGAATCCAGCGGGAGTTTCTTGACGTCTGTCTCATGCGATTGAAGGTAAGTTAGTGTAACATCAGCTTTATATAATTCAATTTTAAACTTACGTACGCTATACGACTACTGTACATACGTGTACTTATTTTTTAAAAGTAGTAAAATCCTGCCACGGAAGTGGTTTTGAAATTAATTTATGGAATACCTTTGCTCGAAAAGCAGCAACCGATTTCAAATGAGGGAACTTTGTTAATCTGCCAAATAATTACCCCGAACTGGTAAATGGCAATTCTTTGATAAATCTTGTATCGCATGTTTTTACTAGGTAAAAAAACAAGAGGCAATTTCGTCTCCTATCCACAATATGTGATGTTGGAAATGATGAACGGGGCTCCCTTCAATCTCGACGTTGACTTTAGTTTCCGAAATTCTATATTAATGTACATTCCTCTAGCTTACGAAGTGGTTATACATTTTTAATTTAATAAGTGGAGTTTTGCGATCATAACTTAGTGGCAAGCAATAACGAAATTGGTTAAAGCGGATACTCGCAGCGTTGAAGGAAATTTTCATTAATGTATTACCGCCGCTTTCAAATATTAGAAGCAACCGTGGGGATAGGCGCCGGTGATAAGAAGGAAATTGATAAAATGTTTCGTTCACACGTCTATGGATAAAATTTTGCTATTTCTTGGACAGATTTTCCCTAATATTCCGTTCGTTTGAGATATTCAGTCTTATAAAAAGGCATCGATATAGATTGCTTGCAAAATTACCATAAAACTTGAAGTTTCCTTTTTTAATCAACAGGTTTTTGGGATTAATGGTGGGTTTATACAATCAGTATTAGTTCACTATCATTAGATAAGAATTAACCAATAGAAACAAATGTATGGTTTTGTTGGTTAGCGACGCAGAATAAACTTTTGTTTCTATTGGCTATTTTGGTAAAAAAAATCAACAAACGCAACCTGCCCAGGGGGATTTGGGCATGTATATTTGTATAGGCAATGTCAAATTATTAACAAATGTCCAAATAGTACATTATATATCAAGGTAGAGAAGTCAAGTATTATTGCCTGAGCACCAAGATTACATCTCGAGGCGCTTGCGCCGAGGGGGTGTAAGGTGCGAAGGCAATAATAGACTTCTCTACCGTGGTATATATACTTTTTTTTTCACTACTAGCACTTGAAATCCTCTAAATTAACATATTATATTGATAAGAAAGTGAACGGTTGGACAGAATTTTTTGTTTATTAATTTAACATGTCAATCAAGTACGTAGAAGTACAAGTCAAACAGGCCGTATTTTGTTCTGTCATTGAGATATTTTCAAAGAGTAATTTCGTTCGAATTTTTTCAAAATGTGATAATTTTAGGTATGTAATTTCTCTGAAAATGGCGGATGGTGGCAATTATTCATTTTAGAGAACTTGTCTAAACGTTTATTGAGCAAAATTTCGGGTTGTGTTTTCTAAAAGTGACAGCGTGACAGTTCTCATTATTGACTACTAGTTAATAATGTTCACATTATTAACCACTTTGAACAAATGCCGAGAAAGCCTACTTTACAAGTGGAAAAAAGGTTAATAATCATGTCATCAGACGCTAGTAGTGAAAAAACAGATTTTAGAAACCCCTCCGCCCCATAAACCACCTCTTAAAAATTTGATATCGTAACCCTGTAATACCATTGGAAAGTTCGTTTCGATGGTATCCAATTATAGGCCATAACTGTAAAGAATAGTTTTAGCTCACTGGCTCGACTGACCAATTTTGAAATTGAATTAGTGTACGTCCGATGTTTATTTTATGTTGCCTTTATTTTTCAGTGGGCGGGGTTTCAGCCAAGGCTGCTCTACCAACCCAATCCACTATACATTTGCAAATCACCATGCCCGAACCCGGATTCGAACCAGGGACCCTTAGCACCACAGTCCAGCTTTAACTGAACTGCTCTACACGAGCCGTGAGTTTAAGTGGACAATTAAAAATTTATTCCTTTTCCGCACCCATATATGAGTAGGTAAAGTATTGTTTTCATCTCAGAAGTAACCTTTTTAGCGCATTTCCACAAAAATAAAAAAAAAATGCGCTATTGTGGCCACTTTGTCCGTCCGTCCGTCCGTCCGTCCGCTAACTTTGCGACGCTACTAGTTTTTTTATCTTAAGAGCTATTGTTCTACTTTTTTCGCTATTTGGTTCGTTATGGTGTCGAGTCTTGTACCAAGGAAGGAATTTTTTCTGTACCGCTTACAAAAAAAAGTTATTGTAAAAAAAACAAAAAACCGTTTTTTACATGTTCCATAATTTTACACTTTTGCCGTTTATTAACGATCCTAGAAATCGTTTATAATTTTGCATTGCTATCTGTCGCCTGCCGGTTGGTCTCTCCGTCTGTTCCTTTGTCTGTCTGTCCATCTATCTGTCCGTGTGAACGATAACTTTGTTTGGAAATGTTCGATCGCTTTTACATCTCCGTTAGTTATGAACTGAATTGCATGAAATTCAATATGGGCATAGATTTAGCCATATAATACGCAATGCCAAAAGTTGGATCGAATCGATTCAAAATTCACAGTGCCCTTTTCGCATATCGACCATTTATAAACCGAATTGCAAACTTTTTTACTTATAAAAGTATTTGAATGAAATTTGATACATAGGCACTTGAAATAAAGGAAAATCAAACGCCAATTTCAAAATTTGGTTTTGCGCATGCGCAGTGCCAACTTTTTTATTTATGGAGAATTTAAACGAAATTTGATACATAGGCACTTGGGATAAAGGAAAATCAAACGCCAATTTCAAAATTTGGTTTTGCGCATGCGCAGTGGCAACTTTTTTATTTATGGAAGAATTTAAACGAAATTTGATACATAGGCACTTGGGATAAAGGAAAATCAAACGCCAATTTAAAAATTTGGTTTTGCGCATGCGCAGTGCCAACTTTTTTATTTATGGAAGAATTTAAATGAAATGTGATACATAGGCACTTGGAATAAAGAAAAATCTAGCGCCAGTTTCAAAATTTTATTTTGCGCATGCGCCGTGCCAACGTTTTTATCTATGGAACTATTTAAGTGAAATTTGATACTTAGGCGCTTGGAACAAAGGAAAATCTTAGTTTATTAGTTAGTTATAGTAAATTAGTTTTAAAATTTAGGTTTGCGCATGCGCAGCTCCAACTTTCTTGTTTAGAAAAGCATTGAAATGAAATTCTTCTCATAAACTGAAATTGAAGTAGCACGTCAACAATGGATTGCCCATGTGCAACGCTATCTTTCATATTTGTGGCCGGATTTTACGATTTTAACAGAAGTTGCATCTTACAAATGGGAAATGAATGCAAGTGGAAATGCGCTTTATGTAAATCGTTTACGATTACTTTTTAACTTGTTTGTTTATGGGCCGATCTTGCTGAAATTATAAAGGTAGTGCCTTTTAATAAAAGCAAATCGATCGATTATATTATGTGAAAAGCTGCTTGTACGCATGCGCAGAAGTAACAAAATGAGAAGTAAATACAAGGGAAGGTGGTGGGTCGCAACAAAATGCTTTCGTGCGGAAAAGTTCAGTTTTGAAGAAACTCATGTTTTAATTGTCCGTTGATTGGCGTTAGCTAAACGTTGAAAAATTCGGCACTGTAGAGTTCTGTGCTAATTAACGGCTCAAACCTGTAATTAAGAGAAAAATGTCGATACACCAACTTTACTGCATTCATTATAAGAAGATAGTAGATGGCGCTGTGTTTGAAGATAAGCACACACAGGAAAAACATAAAATGGCCCCAAATGGCACGGTGACTTTCGGACAATTTTTAATCTGTCCGTTCTCTAATAAAAGCCTGTTTTATAACGATTCGAGTGAGAAGAGTAGAAACACAGAAACGATAACCTGAAGGATTGAAATAATCCAAGCATCGAAAAGATTTGACAACTCCCAGGAATGTGAAACATACGAATAATCTACATATTATGTGGACAATCTACAAAATTCGCAGAAACTGAAGAAGATTTAAAGAATTGGGGGTTCGAGGGAACGAAAGAATACAAAGAATTTTATACATTTTAAATACGTAAAAATCAAAACAATTAAAAAAACAGGATATCAAAAATCTTCTTAATCTGAAGAATTTAAAAAATGAAAAGGAATCATCAGCCGAAGAACTTTAAAAACTTGAAAGCTCTGATGGATTGAAGAATTTGGAAAAGTGGGGAAAAATCGAAAGAATCTGGAAAGTCGAAAGCAACGGAAAAAGGTTCGTTAAATGTGCTATACGTCAAGGATCAGAAAATTCCTAATGAACTGTAGAATCCCCTCCCCTCCGCCCGAAGTATGCTGAACTAAAAGAATCCCAATCCATAGTCGAATCGAATGAATACGAGAGATAATCGGAATGATTGAAAGAAATGAAATAATTCGAAGAGATTTGAAGGATCTGATAGGAGAAAAATTTAAAAAAGAAACGGAAAAATTCTGAATTGTAAAAATTTCAAGAAAAGAAAAAAAACCACAGTATCAAACGAACTTGAACATCACGGTGTACGAATCTGAATAGAATCTGAAAGAATAGAAAGAATGTGAAAAATCAATCAAATAATCTGATACTTTTGGCGCTTCTGAAGAATCTAAAAAAACTAGAAAAAGTGGAAAAAAATGAATAATAGGAACAATAAGACATTTGAAGAAAAGGAGGAATCTAGAAACAATGTAGGTATCTCCTTTGCCCGTTGAAGTAATCAAAACTAAAACAAAAAAATATTTGCCCTTTGTCCTTTAATTGTACGCTGTCTAAACGATGTGGTCAATACTTGTACAAAGTTTCAATAATTGTTCGTTTAAACACACCCCACACCTGACACAAGTGTAAGATAAATTTAATTGCGTGATATTTATATAACATTAATTATAATTATAACAGTTATTTAACACCTTTATACCACGAGTGCGGATTGCACTATTTCAAATTGCTTATGTGACAAACAAAAGCTTCTAGAGAAATGTCGAATAAGCATATCCTATTTCACAAAAATAATACGTCACATCCGCCATCATTTCATATCGGCTCTAGGCTATCCTTGTGGATAATCCACTACTTATAGCTTAGTGTAAAGAATTCTTACACTATGCTTATAGTATCATTTTTGCATTTTCAGAAAGACGATGACAGGGATTTAGTAAAAAAAAAGAGCGGAAAGCTCTAAACACGTCAAGAATATTAAGCTAAATATCTGAAACTGCATTTTGGAAGGTTGGAACTAGAACACTCATTTGTTATCACTTTCCAAAATCATAGCCGCCAATGCTTTTCTATCAAACCAAGTTAACCAGAATAAGCGAATGATGTTCGTGAGAGAAGCGAATTAAACACTCCAGTGCATTTGTTGGTTTATCACATGCGAACGAATTACTATCCTGCGATTAAGAGCAATCCTCAAATTGTATTACCGCAACTCACGTAAAACAATTGTCGCGCGGTTTGTGACCTTACATGTTTGCAATAAAGTTACGTGCCACACGGCAGTAAAATGAAATAAAAGCATAAGTAGAATTTCTTAAAAACTTCCGTCGAAAGCTCATAGAACTGCATTGGTTACCGTGGAATACACTTACTCAGAATGATTTGTAGTAATACACATTAATAGTTTAATGAATTTCAGTTCAGTTTGGAAAAAAAATTATCACATTGTCAATTTTTTTATACAAAGAGTATTCAATTGAATGTTGACAGAAGAAATTTTTTATTCTGCATAATGTAACGGTAGAAGCCATTGTAGATTTAATTTTTTCGAAATTTCGTTGTAAATGTGATATATTTTGAGTTTGAGGGTACATCCGTTTGGGTTTCGAATATTATTGGAAGTTGTAGGGTGTCGAAATTTGGATGGTTAATTTGTCCGAGAAACGTAATTTGTGGTGGAAGTTCAGTAATAAAATTTTAAACCGTGATGGAATTGAAGTTCGTTTTTTCATTTAAATTTCAATGGCTCTTAATTGCTTCAGGATGTGACGGCGACGGGATAGTGCTAGTGTATCTCAAGTTTAGACCGTTTTTGAAGGGGTTTTAATTACATTCACGTGAGTATGATTGTACTCTGACCGTGAAAATATTAATCAGCAAAATTTCAACCTGAATTTAAATTCATTATGAGAGAAAACGCAAAATACGAAAACAAATTTAAACTTTGCCACCCTGTATAATGAAAATGAAGCCCTTTAGACCACGCACATATTTGCATTTGGTTCGTATCTTGACGAGTGCTATTTAAAATTGGTTTTTACCACACGTGAAATCAAAATTGGCGATAATTATATTATATTTTCGGGGTCAGTAATAATACCATCAGCAGTTTGAGTTATTCAGACAGCCGTTTTTTTCGTGACTGTATTGAGAACGCTTGAAAATTCCACAGTAAAATGTTACCGGCGCGAATGAATAAATGGGTTGAATTTTGTTCCTAAGAGCAATTAATATATATTATTCTCTTCAGACGTCCGAGTGATTTTTATTAGTGTTTGGTGAAAGTTAAAAATCTACAGGGTGTAGATAATTTAGGGTATTTTTTACGCGAAACTTTTCTACAGGCGTGAGCGGGTTTCGTTTGAGATTAATACACAGGTGATCTTAAAATTCAGTTATGTTATGATGATCTCAGCCTGTACGATTAGTCGGAGTGTTGTTTTTTGTGTGGGGGCGTAAATATTTACTGAATTATAATCTTTTATTAATTATTAGTTGATGATGCATTTCTAAAAAAAATAGCATAATTGGTTTCGAGTCATAATAAAAAGGACAAACCCTCTGACCTCCTTGATGTGTCTGCTGCATACAGGGCATGTGAATTAGAATCATTCCCTCTGAGCGGTATAAAAGACTCAGTAGGTTTCTTGAATGGTTTTTCTCAGAACTGATTCTTCTGTTCGAAAACTGTGACTAGCTGAAAGAAACTCGCCAGCAGCTTCAAATAGTCTTGATTCAGTCTATCTATGTTAATTGTAGGTGCCTTCTTACGGCCCGTGATAAGAAGAGTGTACCTCGAGGTAGTCCGTGAAAATTCGTTATGCCGCTACCACCGAAAGTCGCTAACTTCAAAGGCGCTATTTCGTAAATTCCAACAGAAACAATGAACACGATGCGTGGATTCGCAGTCTGGAAGAAATGAAAAGCACTGTAGGTGAATTATGCCTACATCTGCAACTTTTGTATTTAAAATATCAATTGCAGAGCACGACATTGGCAAAGAGAAACGACAAGATAAACTAACGACAAAAGCGATTACCAACAGATTACCTACACGTGTGCAATTTACGGTACTTGAGATAACATTTGCTTAGTGATGCTTCTATCTTAGATATATATTGTAATAGGTCAGTTCCGATATTTCGATATTATTTAATTCGAGTGTTTGCATTCATCCAGAACACAGTACTTATTCTTTAATACGATTACCCCAATGCTCGTAACGTACCAAGAAAAATATATCTAAAAACTACAATGTCAAAATTAGACCTAATTACAATTATTTCGAACTTACGTGGCTCATTAATAAATGGGTTTTGGATTGCGATATAGGTAAAACAAAGATAGGTAATTAAATTACCACATAATATGGCATAACCTAAAAAGAAACGTGTTAACAAAAAGTAATTCTATGAAAATAACTTTACCTAAAGAGGATACAGCCACTTCCTCATTCGCGTAAACCATTATTACAAACACAATATGAAGTATTAGTTTTTAGGAGTTCATCGAATACAATTCATCGGATAGTTTCTGTGACAGCAACATATAGATAAATTGAGACCACACAAACATAATAGGTAAACTAAAATTAAAAGTAATTTAACCGTGCGAACATAATCATTTGCTTGGTAAACGTATAAAACACGTACGAAAAGTTGGTGCCGTAGTGATAATAAGTAAATATATGATATGATGGGAACATTATGCTGTATTTTATTTTTTATTAATTTAATGCAGAGCGGTGAATGGAAATCAGCAGATTTCGCCCATTTAATAATTCGCTTTTTATGAAAATTAATTCAAGAAAAACCAAATTCCGCCCCTAATATATTTTTTCTCACTAACGGCACAGCCTTGTACACACATCGAGGAAAAATGCAAAATACGCGTGTATACCTTTTAGAGTATTATTTTACATACAGAATGTCGATAACAGGCTCAACAAAAAATTGAAGTTTGTTGGTGGTTTATCGTTCCCTTATACCAATACCACCCACACCATAATATTATATTAGCGCATTATTTAACAGTGAATTATGGTTATAAAACAATCGAGTACGAATTGCAATTCAAATTTACACCACTGCACGTGTATTAACATCTCCATTACGTCCGTTGAGCTGTAAGTACTTGACAAGCTATATACATAGATTGCAAATTAAGTGGAATTTACATTCATTTTCATAATAAAGGGGTTTATTTGAAAGGAGGTGTGTATAGGTTTATCATCAAAGTATGACAGACTTGCGAATTGAATTTACGTAAATGAGTTAAGGAAAATTATACCTTTATTTTAAAAGGAGAAGAAATTATTTCTGGATATAAGTTTGTATAACGTAAAGTGTTTTTGGTGGGGAAACATAAAGCCAAGTATTTAATTCCACATCAAAGCGACTCGTTCGTTATAGTCTAAATTAATCTACCATCAATTTTAATAATACGAGACGTATATTTTGCGTTACAACCCCATCTTTAGTAACCTATGTAAGTAATGATATAATTCTGTTATAATGAACTCATTACACTTATTAGAATCTTGCGGGTAGATTTTCTGTATACCGAACAGTCAAAATTACCGCTAGATTTAAATGCAACTAGTTACAAATTTGGCATTCACTAGCCACATTCTCATAACTTCTAGCGTGCTAGAAATAAATATACAGGTTGTAAGAATTATTTTGAAGTATTTGTATTCAAATACTTCAAAATCTCAACGGAACCAGAAATGGAGAACTTCATCACATGTATAAGAATTATATCCTGGAAGCGGATGAACGGTTACGGCAGTCGGCGGACCGAAACAAACGGGCGGACGTGCGGACTCGAGCGCCATCAAGCGAACGGCCTCGCGCCTGGTCGAGGTCGGCGATAGGAGCGGTCCTGCGGGTCGGTCTCGGAAGCCTCAGGTGTGACCTCAACCGGCGAAACAGAAGATGACGGCGGTCACTTCGGAAAAACAAAAGTACGGTAGCGGGAATGAAAGCAACAAAACACAAATCGGCGGAAGAGGCGGTACAGCAATGGCGGGAAAGCGAACAATATCCTCGCCCCCCTTATAATTAATGAAACAGAAAGTGACAAAAAAAACTTACCTTGAAACTAACGGAGCGGTAGCAAAGGTTGGTTTAAAGCCGATTACAATAAATATGGTGCCAAAATGAAACGGTACGGATGCAAAGTTATGTAAGTGGCTATAGTGCAGAGGGCAAAACACGAAAAGGCAGACGCTGATGATTTAAATACGGTACGGTTGTAAAAGTAAAAGATTTAGATACGGTACGGTTTAGGAAGTATATTTCCGGAAATATCAAAATTGAATGCAAAAGTCAAAGATCCCCCCCCCCCCCCCTAAACATAGACTTTACATTATATAAAAATTAGCTCTCGCAGGGAAGGAGTGTAGGAAATCGGGCGGCGTGTCGTTGCGATAAAGCTAGAAAATTCAAACTTTTCTAATTAATTACGCATTTCCCCAGCATCGGAAAAGTATGGAACCGATGTGAAACTTCGCACGTTATTGAATAGCTCTTCTTTTCAGATAAGGCCCAGCTCAGACAGGTTTTCTGTAACTCATTTACATGTCAATCCTTAATTATACTTATCTAATTAGTCGGAACGAAATCTCCAAATTCTGCCTTTTTTGTTTTTTAATCTGTGTTCGTAGACATCCAGCACTTCCAGCAGCAAGTAGCAGAGACGCAGCAGCAGTTCTTCTTCTCCTTGTTACCCAGTTATGATGATTAAAATGTTGGAAATGAAATAAATGATTACAAAACATTTTACAACTGTAACCTATTTTTTTGATTGGGATGGCACCACTGCTACAATGACAGATTTGTCAAAAACTTCACCAATTTATTCACAGATGTAAAAACCAAACCCTGTCGTGACGTGAATTGACGACAATAAATTCGTGAATTAATTCATGAATAAATTGACAAGTGACAAGCTAGCATAGCTTCGGGTATGAAACTTCGGGGCGGAAAACGGGTGCTTGTAACTGCCACAACGTGTAAAATTTCGGTTTATGTGATTCTAATTGGTAATTCTGTTGACTACTGTTCTTGATGTACTGCCGTTGTCGCATCCATAGCGTTTAGTAATATCCTTAACTTATTCGGCATAAGTATGATCATAAATCGAATTTTTGTGACAATAATTTCACGGTACCAGTGATTTTTACTAAAATCACTCGCGCCGTGCCCTCTTTTGTTTCTTCCCTAGCAAGAGAAACTGGAAAATAGCCGATTCCTTCAATTTGCTGTAACTCCTTTATGTTTAATAATAATAACAATAATAATAATATGCCTTTATTTAATAACTGCAATAGCCATATAACAAATGAGATAGTTACCATTAAAAAAAAGCAATTAAAGAGAATTGTAAAAAATTCATTTAAAAAAAATTTAGTGTAAAGAGAAAAAATATAATAAAAAAATAAATGAAATAGGTAAATGCTTAATGTGAACTACTACAGTTTTAAACCGTAAGGTGGGATTCAGATCAACGTCTGCGTTTCAATCCGACCTCCATAGTTTAAAGGTAGAACAAAATCGTTTTAGCATTATTCAGGGGCTTTATAACTTAGAAATCAATGCCTTCAGTCGTTTTTTTTTTATAGCCCTTTTAATAACTGCGCGGTAACTCAAAGTTGATTTTTTTAAATGGAAATTATAGTTGAGAATGATTTTCAAAGATTTCTTGTTTTACGAGCTTTCAAAAAATGGATATGTCATACTTACTGTCAATAATAAGTTCTCGACAATAAATTTTGTTTGAAAATAAACCAAAAAATATAGGTTTTTTTAAAATTTGTTACTCAATTTATTACTTTTCATCTCGAGTTGATCAGAATCGGATTTAATAGACGTTATAGTATGATTTCATGTTATTATTTATTCAGGCATGTTTATTCAACGACGTTCGTGTATTTCTGTAATGAAGGTTCAGGGAAAATTTTAATTGCCTATCTCACATTTGCCTTCGAAAAGTTTTTTTGTAAGTAAGAAAGCAAATCCGATTGGAAAATTAAGTTTTATATTAAAACGGTTCCTTGGTAACTTATTCGTCCAATTAGTGTTATCTTTAAAACTTTTACGGCTACACCTTCAAAATGACTGTTATTAACGTTTTCCTTTTCGGCAGAAGTTTAAGCGAGAAGAAAAGAATATTTAAGGTTTTAAATCATGTTTCTTGGAGAAGGCAAACTTACCAAAAATATAAGTTAACGAGTGATGTATTATGATCAATAAGGGGTAGGGTGACGAAGTAGGTCACTTGACGGTTTAAACAACAACTTATATTGGTAGCTGTTTGACGTTTACTCAGCTAAAGTGCGTGGGTGACCGTTTTGCAAAGTACTTGCCTAAATGTAAATAAAAAGTTTAAATTGCGTTAGACGAAAAAATTTGCAACATAGGGTGTCTCGCCTTTTCGTGTAGCTGTTGACGTGCTGTCTTTCTTTCTACTCATATTCAGCACAGCAACTTTCTCTTACAAGCTTTTCAAAATATAAGGCACTTCTGTGTATTGAATCTACTATACTTATGGGAAAAACAACCAAACGAAACATGCTGCTGCTTTTATAGTTGAATGAAGTCCAACAAATTATCGATAAGTATTGAATATTGCCTTCAATAATGAAAAGAATGTCTGCACTTTAAGCAAATTGCAAATCGTCTTAGTTTTTTTTAATTAATTCAGTAATAGAACAAGTTTTCTTAACAACCGTTGTAGTGTGAACAGAAAAATGACAAGCAGTGATGTGGACTTGTTTCCAACTGAGAAGCCAATTGTTCCATTTATTACCGTAATAGAATTATGTGAATTAAATGTCTCAAGCCAAGAACTAATTCAATAAAAACAAACCAAAACAAACGACCTGGCATTATTCTACCCATTGTTTACCCCGTTCATAATGATGTTAATTAACAATTTATTAGTGCTTTTGTTTAGTAAAATTCGATCATTAGGTACTAATAAATGCTTGTATATTTTAGTGTTACATATTAAAAAAGGATCGATAAGCTGTGCTATGCTGGAACTGCTTACTTTACTATCATTGCGTACGGAATGTTTGTTACCGGCAATGTGTATAATCAGGTATTCATATATAATACCATAAGTAGTCGGAGTATTGTCGATAATTTGTCACGAATGCTAGTTACGCTGATTAATACCACGAGCACTATTTTATTGTGTTGGGAAAAGTGCCACGTATTTTTATAATAATCATCCGTTATACATACCAACCATCAAAGTAGCAATCCGTATAATGTTTTCCCTTTTCGATTTACTAAGGAGTGCACCGATCTCATTACGTATGTGCTTTTATACGGTTTTTGAAAGAAACGTGGGTGCACTGGGGGAGCACCCACGCACGGGTTTTGATATGTATTTCATACTGAGAAATGGAAACATACTGTAAAGGTAATTTTTTTCCAAACCTGTTCTAAAATATACACACTTCTTCACTCATTTTATTTACAAAAAAATCTGTTGAGATAATTACTTTACTACATACCTAAATTGATATTCAATAATACGCCACCGAACGCACGAATTTAATTAATTTTGGCAATAAGATTACAAAGGTACCTAAGTGTAAATTAAAAGCCCTCATTGTAACGCAAGCCATTCATAAAAATATTCGTATAAAAACGCACAACTGAATCCTTCGGCGGAAAAAATACGCGTTTCACTTGTTTTTATTTCCGTATTTATTCAAAGATTTATTAACAAAACTCCTTCCTACCCCAGAAAAAGTAATATTAAACGACTTTCATTTGTGGCTTTTCGAACATTTGCCTTCCTCTCTACATTCGTAAACATCCTCCAGAATTTAATATAGCGAAATTAAAAAAAAAACGGGAGTTGTGATAGGTACTCCACTTCCAATAAAGCGAATATAAAGCAGACAACAATAGGCCCACTACACATAAACAAACATAAACAAAAATGTGAATCAACGCGTAATGCTATTAATGAAATATTAGCTGATACCCGAGTGTCTTGAACCGATGTGAAATTTATTATGGATTTAATAAAATTTTTCGAAAACCTTCCTGAAATCTTCTTTATTGGATCGTAATCGTTTTACAATTTTCTTTGGAATCTTATTGCAATATTTTTGAATAACTACACCACCCACCGAACACTTGTTCAACTTGAATAACTTGTTCCGAAAAATGGAGCACGCTTTACACTATTATATTATGAAAATGACGAACTGCGTCTACAACCAATCAAATCAGGCGGATAGCCCGAATGAATAAAGTAAAGACACCCTTGTCCAACCGTCGCTAACTAGCTAGCCAGTCGCCTCGTTCTTTCATTGTCTCAGTATTTAACGAAACACCACCTCTACCATCAATAAACTTTTTCCAGTAATTAGATATAATACGCCAATTACAATACCCCTTCGAAGGAACGCGCTACCACTTACGCTAAAAATAATGCAAACAACGTTGTTATCAGCACCAAAACACGCGCGTTAATTAGCTTACGTCCGATAGCACTACTTGTCCCAAAACAACCAGATAAAAACCTTTTATAATGCTCGCAAACTTGGCCACGCATTTTTACATTTGATAATTAACCAAACGGACAAGACGTTGTTTATACAATATCTTTGAGATTTCCATAAAAATTTCTTCACAAATTACTTAAAATCCTATTTTATAGTGTGATGGGTTCTTATAACACTTATGAAACATTTATGGAATTGAAATTTGATCAAAATCTCAAATAATATTTAAAAAATTTTCAATTTCTGCAATGCATTTTTGAAACGTATAAATTTAATTGTCGTAAATCTTCTTTAATGTAATTTATTTGAAATTGATAACATACACCTTGCAGTAGATTAATTTATTATTTTGTTATAGATGGTACTGGGTCGTACTACTAGCTTTCATTGTAAAAGTGGCTAGTCTTAAGCGAGCTACATTTTCGGAGTGTCCATGTGAGGTTGACAAGGATCAAATGGAAATTGAATGTCGGTGCTCTGGGCCAGATCTCACAGATATTCCGGCGAACTTAACTACTGCACTAATAAGCTTGTAAGTAATTTCTTTCTTTTTACAATACAAATTGCCTTACTTGAACTAGAGGTAGCTTTAAAACTCTTGAAAACATCTAAAAAATTACAATATTTAGACATTCATTACGGTGTAACATTTCTAAAACTACCCAATCTCCATTTTGCAACAAAGGATTCTAAAACACTGAGATGATCGTTGACAGGTTTTATGAAATTGAAATTCATACCTTCTCTAAAATCTGACGTAAAGCTCTAACTTAAGGTATGTAAATCCGTAAGTTCAGTTATACAGGGCATAGCGATCGAGTAGGTCAAAAAAATTTGGTAGTAATGGAGGCTAAAGCAAATATTTCATCCAAATAAGGGTCCAAAAGTAGGGATGCAAGAAAGGAAAAACACACAATAAACTGTCTCTTTTTACTTTTAATTTTTTTCTCATAGAAATTATTGAATGCCAACACGGCTACACACACCCCCACCTGAGTCAAAGCCGAGGGTAGCGTGGGGAACCCACTAAACGATTTCTTTAGTGCAGGTGAAACCTCCATCGCGCAGGAAACGGCGCCAGTCTTCACCTGAGCCTATCCCATGGCTCACACTCCAGAAACTTGTGCTCTGTTCCATCTTTCTGCGTCCAGTCCGCGCAAGCCTCTATGCCTCGGCGTTTGAAGTAAATTAAGATGCCAGTGAATGGAATAACATGGTACTTCACCTCCCCGTGTCTCTTTTCTATTCACCTCTTCAGGTTGAGGTTTAGTGTTTTCGTCCAGGAAGCCCTTCTATCCCACCTCCGTTATATCCGAAGGATCTCCTCTTACCGAGGCCCTGCCGCTAACTAATAAAGTGAGCGGACGGTAGCTGCTACTGTGTGATTGCTGACTGTCTTTCACTAGGTACTCCTATCTTTGCCGCTTTGTCCCATGTCTCCGAGCTGTATAAAATTGAATTACTAAGAACAGTATGTAACGGGGTCGTTTGGCCGTTTTCAAAAATTCGGTTTTGAATTTGTATTTTGGCGAACATAGGGAAATCCCCACAAGCACCTCTTCATAGCCAACGTGGACGCATAACAATAGCCAGAAACGAATTGCGGACAGGAAGTGCGGTTGTCACGATCTTTTGAAACCTAAACGTTTCATTCCGGTCTGTTTAAACCAGGGCACGTGACAAAAATGCACGTTTAAAAAGGTTCGCTAGTCAAAGTTCGGAGAATATGCGTTCCATTTCATAACTTCTAACGGGCGAGATTTAAGTAGAGAAAGAAATGAGAGGCCGACCATTCTAAGCTAATTTTCGCCAGCGGTCATATACTACGTGAGATGTACTGAAATTGAGCGATTTTAATATTCCTAAAGGAATCGACCTACGAGAACCATTTGCATGAATCGATTTGTATTACATTTAGTGAATCTAAACAAATGATTTTGATTATTTTATTTCATTAATTGGTTGTAATTAAAATATTTTCTAGCATTCAGAGGTATGTGGATATTTTCAGCAGTAAAATGTACCAGAAATTCGTTATGTGGTAAAAATCAATTCTAACATGGACACGTGACCACAAAATAGGTATTACATTTGTTGTATTCCTTTTTATAAACCAAAACCAATATTTGACATTTATTTATTTATTTATTATCCCTCTCTTGTTTTGGGCCCTCAACAGGCTTGCTCCCAATTACAGAGTGACCCGCATAATGCTTTTTAGAGGTGCCTCTGCAGAAGGTCTTAAGTTGTTCTATACTACTCCGGTATTTACCTTACGAAGTAGGAAAACTGCAGGAAAACCTAACTCAGAGTAGCCGACAGAATGCTCGAAACTGGTCAAAGGTATTTCCATCTCTGCCACAGATGAAAAATTCACCTCAACCCAGGTTCGAACACCCGACCTCCGGATGTATAGCCCAACGCTCTACCATTGACATCCAGGAATGTGTAAACAAATGGAAATTGATTGCTCTTGTTTGTTAATATATTTCAATCAACTAAAGTCATATGCGTAATTATTAGAGTTCAATCAAAACAGAGATTTTGAATTTCAGCTTTTAAGAGATAAATGGTGAAACTTTCGCAAGGTAAGAGGTATAAAAACCACAGACTAACAGATCCTTGTTTTGGTCTTGATAAGCTAAAGAGATAAAATAATATAAGCAATAATTGTGGACACAATATCTAAGTCTGAAATGTCAATTTAAATTTAACTTAATTTTTAGCAAAAAGGATCAACTTGTAGAACCAAAATCAAAACAGGCTTTCGCAAGAAACAACGGAGTTATAATGATAAATGTATATCACACGAATGTAGTAATACGATTCGATTGTATCGAGAACCAATATGTAATTAAACGTTATATAAAGGAGTCGTTGAAAATAAAAATTACCTTTGCACTCTGGTTGTGGGGCTCTTTTCAGCTCAGAAGGGCGCTTTTCTGCCTTATCTGTAACAGATAACACAAACAAACAAATAAGAGAGATAGTGAATATCGCGGCACATGAATATTGCGGTAGCAATGTCTAACGTCTGACACTAGGGAAAATCAAATACTAAAATCGTAATTATTACTCAATAAGAATCAATAATTCAATTTACGTTAACTAAACAAAAGTAAAATTTTGACTCGACACGAATCGTCCGCACAAATGGGTGTATGAATATCCAGGTAGATAATAACAAAAAAGTAACCCAGAAGAGAAAATTAGGAGAAAAAATGAGAGAACTTTGAAGGAAGTCAAAGCCCTAAAAAAGTACCTATTAAGATAACGCTGAGTAATAATCCATACATACCTCAGAAATAGAGAGACAATCCAAAGAAATATGGTGATATCCAATACCAAGAGCCCTTATGCAGCTAGACAATAAGTCAAGTAAAAGTAATGGTGTATATCGAGAAAAATTTGCAACTAACCACTGTGAATCCAGATCTCTGCACAGAACAAATACAACTGTACGCAAAATCAAATTAAAGAAGAAATAGAATTAGAAGTATCAGGGAAAGCATCTGCACGACTTCAGGTAGCCAAAGAACGAAGTAGGGAATAAGAAATCTACCATAGGAACAACTATCTTACATCTTAACTACATGGGATTACAAAGGAAATATCTAGATAGCGTAAGCATACTAAAAATAAATCAGAGTAAAAATCGAATTTTAAATAAAATAAGAAAAATCGTTAAACAGGAAAAAACACGTCACGAATGGCAAGCTTTAAGAAATGAAAAAGTCGACTTTCGTCAGTTCAGTACCCTGAGGTAATTACGAAATTTAATTAGATAATTTTTGAATTTTAGCCAATCAAATCTTTTCATTCTGTGCGTTAATTGCACTGAAGTTAATCGATCGTGGTACAACTGGCCCTTTTAAAGTCGTCGTTTTATGATCGCATGTTTAGTACTTTTTATCTGTGGATATTTCCTACATAGATCAAAGCTTTTAAGTATACCTATTTTACGAACCCTCTACGCACATCCACTTTACGTCTTCAATAAAGCCGTGCCACAGGGGGACGCCATTATGTGGTTTTATACTCTGTTTATGCAACAGTTGAAATAAAAACTACGCTAATGGCGTATAAGCGCATTTGCAGTAAAACTAATTGTATTTTGAAATTGAGAACATCTCGCCTCCTGCTCAGTTACGCTATTTTACTACTCGAGTAAATTGTACCTACTCGTAACTAATTCATACAATTATGAACGCTTGTGGCTTTAATGCACTTTAATTATTGTCATTAGTAGCGCAAACGTAAAAGGTTCGAGTATGTTCGGGGCTGTTTCCATTTCAGTTTAATCACTCCACTCGTAGTAAGTAAATCTGGAAAAAATTGCGGAAAATTTTGCTTGCCATTATTTTCCGTAATGGCGCCGCATTGTTGTAGGTAAGTGCCTACTAATAATTAAAGGGAATGGAATATATACATAAAGGAGCCAAGATTGGGAAATTACCGTTATTTTCGTTCTAATGAATTTGGTTTTGACTTCCTTTGATAAGATTGAGTTACAGAGTACAATGACAGTAAATTGCAATAATTCAATTTAGAAGATAGCTTACAAAAAAAGGTCTGGTTTTTATAAAAACATAAAGAAACCAAAAATATATCTGTAATTTTCCCAATGGTATGCAGGAGGAATCTTTATTTAGTAGCAGGATTGATGCCTTTTATTTAATTACAGTCTGAAATTGAAGTACTTATTTCTTTCGTTAGTGACAGTTGTGCTGATGTACTTTTTGTAGAATGGGATTTCGATTTCGTTAATAGTGTAGCGAATATTCTGGAAATCTGGATAGACATCGAGGCGCCAAGAAATATAGTCATCGGCGATAAGAACGAAGGCGGATGTGGCACAATCTTTCCGGGGAAAATGACGTGTTTATTGTAGAACATTCCGAATCGAGTCGTCTAGAACATTGTTGTATACGATCTAAGCAAGTTGTAGCATATTTCAGTCAGTTCCAACTTAGATGTGCCTTAGTTTTCCCTTCTCTCTAACCTGCAGGATCTGCGCTTAGCAGTGGAAGGCGTAGTCCATCTCTATATGTCGATGATCCAAACGTGTTTTTTGACATCTGATTCCTGTGATCCTGAGTGCAATAATGAAATGAAAAATCTCCGAACAACACTCATCAATTCTTACATGAACGCCTTTTTAGGACTGAATAGAATAACCGACGCACTAAAAAAATTCAAAATCAGCCAAGGGGTCTCCACTAGTGAAGAAAGGTAGAATTCGCATTGGTAACAACAGGAAGGTGACTGTTAAATGCAAAATATATACCGAAATAGTCATCTTCTGATCAAAGTGTCGATGCAAAATGTGACGTTTGAATGAACTTGAGGATGCCGATCCCCCATTGATTGCCGCCTAATTTGTCATGGCTATGGGAAAGGGAGGATTATTTATGGTTTAAATGTACAAACTTATTACGCACAACACAAAACAGTGACGATTTGTTTAGTTATCGTATTAGTTAAGGCCACCGTATACCGAGAATCCCCAATCATCCTTCCGGTTTTATATGAAAAACAAACAGCGACAGTATCCCTAATCTAGGATAGTTTGCAAATTTAAGCTAAGTCAAATTACTCGTTATATATAACAATTGGAACGACGTAGAAATAGAGGTTCGTTCAGAAGAACGGGGATAACCAAGTGAAATATGGGGATTTTTGGGATTTAGTCGGAAGCTGTAAATATCCCAATTAAGGCTACGAACCACCAGCGTGAAAGTGAAACATGATCCCTATTTAATGTGCTAACGCCTTTTAAATGCAATTCGTCTACACGTACAGTTCAACGATAGACAACCGAATTTCATTGTAGGAACTGGGATGGGATAATCGCCAAATTTGTCATTTTATTTGTAACACTGAGCACATAGTGTGATTACAAATTCCTCGCGTTGTTCGCAGGATTATTTGCAGACGAAGTTTACGATCGAAAGTGATCAACGAACCTGCTAGCAATAGTGGGGAAAATTTGTTTGATGAACATTCAACTATGTATGAAATTGTTGTTTCGCATTATTATTTCCTCACGAACAAAAGTTTGTCGACACACGTTGGTTCTGCGTAGATTGTCCCCTAATTAATTACCCCATAGTTTGTTTTGAGCTTACTATTTACTTACAGTAAACACGGGATGATGACTAAATCACACAAAATCGCTTTTTATTCCAGAAAGGTAACTCGAAATTTGCATACATATCAGATTTTCTTGTATCGAACTTGATTTTTATTAAGGTTTACTTCAGAGTTAATAAACATACTTTTTTTAATACGAAAACCAAAGTAACACTAACATTTACACAAGGTCAGTAAACGTTGAACAAATTTACCTTTTTTTACACATTAGCAATTGTCTAATTTGTAGCTTGCCACTAATCGTAATCATCGTGTAATAAGTTAGTGGAAAAATTAGTTATACCATTGAATAAAAACACTATAAGAAGCCTAACGCTTATGGAAGAAAGCGCGACAAATCCCCTTGCACCCGCATTGGTTGTGATCCCCGAACTCTCTTTGCGGTAAATAGGAGGAAAGCAAATTCTCATTCTTCTCAGTTCAAGAATCGACACTATTGACAGTGTTTCCATTATATTCTCAGTTCAATCTCTGTCGCGCTTTATTTCCACGGGGTTAGGCTTCTTATAGTGTTTTTATTCAATGGTTATACGAAATGAAGGTTAATCAAATTAATGTTTTGCTGTGCTCTATAGCTAATTAAACATAAATACACTTTTCATTGTAAAAATTTGCGTGGCTGGGCTCTAACCATATGTAACTTCACAAAAACTGTTCAAAAAATCCGATACAACTGAATACCGAACAATCCTCGAGATCTTCGCACATACATCATTTTTACAACACACTTTAAGGGATTGATTCTGTCCTACCAGAATGGCCAATAGTTTTACATTTATTCGAGGTTCGTATATGTTAGAGTTTCAAATTTTATTAACGGTTTCCATTGAGATAAGTTTATAAATAAGTGTTGTCAATATATTTAATTATATTGACGTGTTATATTTGTACGATATATTTCATATTAATATTTGTTCTGCTACGACTTCCAGCGCTTTATTTACAACCTCCACTAACAAAATTTCAATTAAATACCTAATATAAACAAATAAAAAATTTTAAATTGCGCATGCGCAAAACAATTTTTTTGATTCGACATTGGTTTTACTTTTATTTGAGGTGCCTACGTACAAAATGTCATTTAAATATCTTAACAGATAAAAAAACTGGGATCGCGCAAACGCAAAAGGTGGATTTCGCATGCGTAATTTTTTTATTCATCTGCATAGTTACCCTAGTAGTTACCTGAGGTTTAAGGAATATTCACTGACACAGAAAACCGGATATTCATATGTTCTTTGTAACAAGAATTATAAAAGAAACCCTTTTTTGGAGGTTTGGAGTCGTACTGTGCGATTTAGTAAGCGAGGAGAACTTTCACTTCAAATGCAATATCTAGAACACTAGTGGTCTCACAAAAAAAAATAGAAAGTGAAGTGAATAAAATGAAGGGTTTAAAACAAAAATTAGCTTATTAAAGTTTTTTTCCTTATTTAACTGCTTTTGGGTCTCTGACGTCTGGACTATATGCATTAAATGCTAGGTTGACGTCGACAATGTTCAAACATAGTGTGTATTTCTGGAGTACTGTGCACGCTGTGGATTTTGAACCGAATGAAATTAATTTGCAGAATAGCTTAGATATGATAATTAATAATAATAATAATAATAATAATAATAATAATATACACATTATATGCTCCCAAAAGACAACAATACACAAGACCCATCTAAATATAGACCAATTACATGCCTTCCTACAATATACAAAATCCTTACATCATGCATTACAAACAAAATATACCAACACTGTACTGATAACAACATTCTATACGAAGAACAAAAAGGGTGTACCAAGTATTCCAGAGGCTGTAAAGAGCAACTCATTATAGACTCTGTTATACTTGAACAATCCAGACATAACAAACGAAACATACACACTGCATACATTGATTACAAAAAAGCATTCGATTCAGTACCACACTCTTGGTTACAACAAGTACTCTCAATATACAAAGTCAGCAACAATATTACACAATTCCTCAATTACATAATGTCATGTTGGAACACTACGTTAACACTTACACTAAACGACACAAAACTTATTACCGACCCAATACAAATTAAAAGAGGAATTTTTCAAGGCGATTCTTTAAGTCCGCTCTGGTTTTGTCTTGCTCTTAATCCACTTTCATATTTGTTAAACACTACTAACTTTGGGTACAATATTAAACACAACCACGAAATACATCACAACATTACACACCTGTTTTACATGGACGATCTTAAATTATACTCTTCCACATGCATAAAACTTAATCACCTTCTACACATTACCGAAACATTCTCACGTGACATACAAATGGACTTTGGAATCGATAAATGTAAAACACAACACATCACAGCTGGAAAAAGACAACTTTTAGATTATGAGCTAGAACAGGGTAATTTAATAAATTCCATGGACGAGAATGAAACTTATAAGTATCTTGGTTTTCAGCAAAACACACACATTAAACATACGAGTATAAAACAAACACTTATCACACAATACCTACAAAGAGTACGCAGTATACTTAAAACAAAATTACACGGTAGAAATACAATCAGAGCTATTAACACTTATGCCACACCAGTGCTTACATACTCTTTTGGGATTATACGTTGGACAAATACAGATTTAGAACAAATACAGAGAAACACACGTACACTATTAACAAAACACCATATACATCACCCTCACTCCTCTACTATACGACTTTACCTTCCTCGTTCGGAAGGAGGTAGAGGACTTACAGATATAAAAATATTGCACCAAACACAAATACACAATTTGCGACAATACTTTTATAACAAAACAGATACTTCAGTCCTACACAAAACAGTAACATATGCAGACAAATCTTACACACCACTTAACCTACACGAAACTAATATACTCCCACCTCCATCCAAACTTACATACATCACAAATAACATACAGACATGGAACCAAAAGCCGTTACATGGACGATTTCCGCAAGAGGTTAGTCAGGATTGTGTTGATTCTATAGCAACGCACACTTGGTTGTCTGAATGTGATATCTTCCCGGAGACTGAGGGTTTCATGTTAGCAATACAAGACCAGGTCATTAATACACGCAACTATAAAAAACACATACATAAAGACAAAACAGTGACAAACGATTCTTGTCGACTCTGTTCACAAACATCAGAAACAATCCAACATATAATATCGGCATGCACACGACTTGCACAAACTGAATACAAACATCGACACGATCAGGTAGCTAAAATCATACATCAAAAATTAGCACTTAAACACAATCTCATAACAGATAAGACACCATACTACAAATACACGCCACAGATCATACTTGAAAACAACACACACAAATTATATTGGGACAGGACACTACTCACAGACAAAACTATCCACAATAATAGACCAGATATTACACTTATAGATAAAACGCAAAAATCCATTTGTATTATAGACATTGCCATACCCAACACTAACAACTTAACTAAAACACATGCAGAAAAACACCGCAAATACACCGATATAGCTATCGAGCTTAAGACGCAATGGAGAATGAAATCTACTGTTATAGTTCCCATTATTCTTAGTGCTACCGGAGTTACACCAAAGACAATACACCACAATTTACAACTATTAGGTTTGGATAAAAACACATACAAACATTTACAAAAAGCAGTCATTATCAACACATGCCATATTGTTCGTAAATTTCTAAACATAACACAAGATACTACATACAGAAATGATCCACAACGTATACATGTAAACAACAGCACTCCCTCACAACACGGTACACAACATACTGTAATATCTCCACCTCTAACCCAAACAAACACACAAATACAACTTACCGAACAAACAAGTACAACAAATGATACAACATATACTACAATCAGAGATTCACCTCTGAAGCAAACCACATTATCACGACCCATTAGTATTCAACCCAAACGCAAAAGCCTAAACAGCACTTTAGACTCACAACATGACACACAACATACTGTAATATCTCCACCCTTAACTCAACCAACCACACAAACACAACTTCCTGAACAAACAAACGCAATAAATACAAGTAACGCAACTTGCACTACAAAGACAGGTCCACCCAATAAAGTTACACGTCCTAGCACAGTTAAAAAACACAAAACTCCTTCTTCACAGAAACACACCACGTTATCACAACCCACTCGTATTCAACCGAAACGCGAAAACCTTAACAGAACTACAGGCTCACAAAATACTGTAATATCTCCACCAAAAACCCAAGCAACAACACAAATACAACCTCAAGAACAAAGAAACACCATAAATACAAGTAACGCAACATGCACTACAAAGACAGGTCCACCCAATAAAGTTACACGCCCTAGCACAGTTAAAAAACGCAATACTCCTTCTTCTCAGAAACAACCCACTCGTATACAACCCAAACGCAAAAACCTTGACAGCACTACTAGCTCACAAAATACTGCAATATCTTCACCAAAAACCCAAGCAACCACACAAATACAACCTCAAGAACAAAGAAACACCACAAATACAAGTAACACAACTTGCACTACAAAGACAGGTCCACCCAATAAAGTTACACGTCCTAGCACAGTTAAAAAACACAAAACTCCTTCTTTACATAAACACACCACGTTATCACAACCTACTCGTATTCAACCGAAACGCGAAAACCTTAACAGAACTACACGCTCACAACATACTGTAATATCTCCACCAAAAACCCAAGCAACCACACACAAGAACAAAGAAACACCATAAATACAAGTAACGCAACATGCACTACAAAGACAGGTCCACCCAATAAAGTTACACGTCCTAGCACAGTTAAAAAACGCAATACTCCTTCTTCTCAGAAACAACCCACTCGTATCAACCCAAACGCAACAACCTTAACAGCACTACAGGCTCACAAAATACTGTAATGTCTCCACCAATAACCCAAGCAACAACACAAATACAACCTCAAGAACAAAGAAACACCATAAATACAAGTAACGCAACTTGCACTACAAAGACAGGTCCACCCAATAAAGTTACACGTCCTAGCACAGTTAAAAAACACAAAACTCCTTCTTCACAGAAACACACCACATTATCACAACCAACTCGTATTCAACCGAAACGTGAAAACCTTAACAGAACTACATGCTCACAACATACTGTAATATCCCCACCAAAAACCCAAGCAACCACACAAATACAACGTCAAGAACAAAGAAACACCATAAATACAAGTAACGCAACATGCACTACAAAAACAGGTCCACCCAATAAAGTTACACGCCCTAGCACACTTAAAAAACACATAACTCCTTCTTCACAGAAACACACCACATTGTCACAACCCACTCGTATTCAACCCAAACGCAAAGCCAAAGAAACACTTACACAATAAACTCTATTTAATAAAATTACAGGAATTATTATAAATGATATTTTTGTTTTGTTTTCTTCTTTCCTGATAGCGTTGACTATTGTGGCCATTAATAGCTATGTTGGTAAGTATGAATTACATACTATCCCTAGATTTCCAATGTGAGTGTGTGAATATTTATTTTATTTATTTTTTTTCTTTAGAACCCTACATAACTTCACCAGACACAGACACTAATCGTTACTTGATTTTTAATCCGTGCGATTAGTTAACCAGGCTAGACCTGAGTTCTCACAAGAAACACCGACCATAATAATAATAATAATAATAATAATAATAATAATAATAATAATAAAGATCTTTATTTAGGGACATAAAGGAAAAGCCGAAAGGCCATTACTCCCCCCTCTACAAGCTTCTAAACTGAAATTAACTTAAGAATGTGATAATGTTAAGTAAGTTAAGTAACTATAAGGCACATCGAATACTAAAACAAATCACTTATTTAACAAAAGTATAAGTATGAGAACAACAAATTAGACATAACGTAAGCATAGTTATGGGAATGTATACAAGACAAGCAATTACAAAAAATAAAAGAAAGATATGCGCTACAATAAACAAAAAAGATACTTAGGTCTAAGATGCAACAATGTAATCTGACTGTATTAAACTAAAGCACTGGCGAGCGAAGTTCTTGCCATCACGTGTCGACCGAACACTTGATGGTAACGAGTTCCATAGTTTCACGGCTTGGACATAAAAGGACGTGTAACCTGCTTTTGTGTTGACTTTTGGTATGATGAAGTCCGTAGTTCGCGTGCCGTAGCTATGAAAACTGTGCAAGGTTCGGAATTGGTTAAATAAGTAACATGGTCTTTTGTTCACTACGATTATTTTATGTAACACACAAAGAATGTTAAGTAAACGAGTCTTTTCCATATTTAACATGTTGAGACCTCTCAAAGTTGGTTGAATGTGATCATATTTTCTTATGTTACAAACATATCGTATGCAGCAATTTTGCACCCTTTGTATCTTGTTAGAGAGCTGCTTCTTTAAACCATACATCTCCATATGTAAGCAAGGGTAAGATTAGTTGTTTTACGAGTTTTAATTTAATTTCTTGCGTTAGTGCATCTTTTGATCTGTATAAGTTCTTTAATTTGTAGTACGATTTGGTACATACGGACTTGACATGAGTTTGGTCAAGATGCATACCAAGGACCTTCATTGATGTTGCATAGTCAGCATTACTTCCAGCTACAACTATCGCTTCTTTAGGCTCAATCAGAAATTTTTGAACTTGTGCCGCAGTACCAATCGGCATAACAACAGTCTTACTAGGGTTAAGCTTCAGATTATTTGCATTTGCCCACTTTGCGATAACGTCCAAGTCTTTATTTAATTTAATTACCTCATGAGTTGCATGTGTAATTGAAGTGTGTATGACTAGTTGGATATCATCAGCATACTGATGCATATCTACATGGTTGAGAAAATAATGTAAGTCAGCAACATATACATTAAATAATAACGGGCCAAGGATGCTTCCTTGAGGAACACCACAGTCCATGTTTAGTGGATCAGAGATTAATGCGCCCTGCGGAGTAATAGTTTTTGTTTGATGAGTACGATTCGTTAAATAGTTTTCTAACCACTTTATACTATTATTGGAAAAACCTAGAGACTTGAGTTTGTGGAGTAGTCTCTGATGGTTGACTGTATCAAATGCCTTAGAAAAATCTAAGGAACAGATCATTGTCACATTACCTGCATCTTTAGCATTTTTAATAGAGTTAATTAAATACAATAGTCCTGTAATCGTGCTGTGTTGTTTACGAAACCCTGACTGTTTGTGGTAGTACAGGTTATTGTCTTCCAAATATCTGTCAATTTGTTGATGTACTATCCTTTCAATAATTTTGGACATGGCAGGTAATATACTTATAGGCCGATACTGTTCAATACTGCTAGCGTTTTTTGTTTTTGGAATAGGGGTAATAATATAAGATTTCCAGATAGAAGGTACACTACAGCTGTATATTGAAAAGTTTACGAGGTCAGTAAGTGCTTTCAGACAAAAAGGTAAACACAACTTAATTTCTGCCATAGATATATTGTCAAATTATTATGTATTATCAAATCAAAAATAAACTTCACAATGGGATAGCGTAACACAAAAATCTTCAAAATTATAAGTTACTCGCAAATCGGAGTACCTTCACTGTGCAATTGAAAATGTTTCCAGTTTAACAAACCTCCAGTCAAGAATGATCGATTACCAAACTAAATACTGAATCTTAAAACAACTTGAACCCTAAAATTAATACCCTAACAGAAAATCAAAGGTAACCCTTTTTTCTTGATTAACTGAAATGTACATACCTCTTATATAGTAGGGTTTAATTAGAGATGAGTGCAACAATCGTCGATGGAAATTGTAATATGACAAATATCAGCCGAAACGTATACAAAAGGTACACTTCAATTAAATGAAATGCAAATGAAGGTACTTGCAATAAAGAAGAAAAGCGCTATTGTTGGTTCAAACGAAATGCCACTTATTAAAATTATTAAACTGTTATCCAAAAGTTACGGGGATCATTCAACAAACGGGAACAGTAATAATAATGCTTTGGAATGATGAAAATAAACGGTTACATGATACCACATCAAATGTAAGTAATTTACGTCTAATGCCAAAAGAAATTCTCTTATCATGGTCTTCAACATTTTCAAAATAACTGGATCCTATATTATTCCTCTTGTCCACATGGCACGACCACTTTGTGAGAATGTAACGTAAGTTCTTAAATGGCATTATAATTGGATTATACCAATTCTGAGAATGAACCCGTTTATTAGACTACAGCCAAATAACTAAATTTTAAAACAACATGTAAGTAGTTGCTTGATTTTCACAAACACTTTTTTAAATTTTTATTTTACTCTACTTTACTCGGTGTGCCCAAATTAATAAGAGAAAAACAATGCACTGGATTCATAAACGCATCTTACAAAATTAAAATCTTAACTTCTTGAACACTTCTTTAAACTGTCGTATCAATTAAAATTTAAGCACATATTCCGCCTGGCTCACACAATTAACGAAAACGAACCATCTGTAAGGTTTAGATTTACGCAAACTGAGCGGTATCACAGCATTAGATTTATCAAAATAGCTACTGCTCACCGAAATGAAAGCGTAAGTTGTGAATCCCACAGTAGAAATTTCTCCATTTTTGTAAAGGATTTTCACAATTAACAAGCCTTTTTTTTCAATTTGAAATGCGTTATTTTCGTATGTCAACGTTTTTAATCAAACAAATAAATATAGCTGTTTCTATAATAAATTAACAGGAGAAAATGGCACGCTCGTCGTAATTCAAGTGTTTGCTGATAAACCTTAGTACATATAATTCACCTAATAACGACCTCACCGTCCCCAAAATTTCAATTCTGATACATTCCAGTCCAATTGCTAGAGAAAAATTTTAGAGACATGTCTTGGATGAAGCGCATAGAAGCCAGAGGTTTAAACCAATTACTTATATGGCTAATTAAGAACTACACTTTTTTGTTAAAGTGAAAATCCCTTAATTAATAGTAAAGAAACAAAAGTGATGATAGAATTAATATACTCTGAAACAGTTCTAAAAACTTTTCAAGTAATATACCTACGAAGTTGTAAAACTTAATTAGGAATCTCAGTTTGAGATATTCAAATTTAAACTGTTTGGTGTAGGAAGACAGATTTTGCAATTTTAATTTGTAAACTTTCCTGATGTTGAACTTCCAAGCGCTTCGGTATTAATGAACCATGATGTTTGTCGTTCTCGCATTTTCGTTAGCACTATCGTCGGCGTTTCGCCGTAAATTAAGGCAATCACGTGTGGCCACTTTTTATTCCGTACCCTCGCAAAACATCTAAGTTTATCCAGATTTAGGTAATTTGAATAAAGGTAAGATTAAGGCCCTTTAGCGAGCACTAAAATATCCCTTAAATTCAATTAATAACTGGGAGCTCTTTTAATGAATGCAGGAAATTAAACGTCTCGAAATCTAAGGCATCAAGTTGTTTACCTTTATTTGCATAATTTACCATTAAAATGGGCTAAAATTCTAAGGCTATTGTAGTAGAAATCCACACGATTTCATTTAAATGAGAACGTTAGGCACCGCTTTGCGTGCAACGTCAATTATTATAATGCGATAACTGCTGCGTTCTGTGTAAGCACAAACATTGATATTGTTAATATTGGCCTCTGCGGAACCTCATTTAAAAAACGGTAATTAGCAACAAAGCATATGCCTACACTTGTGGCAAACAAAGATGAATTATTGGCACTCTACTCTCAATATCTAGTTTTTCTACATCGTAATAATCCCTCGTGGAGTAAGACGCTGAAAGTATGTTTAAAATACTCAATGGTGATTGTGGTTTCCGCAGAATGGGTCTCAAGTGATTTGCAGGCAACGTCTTGAGAAGGGGACGATAACATTGCGTCTGTCCCTCGGGAGTTCCGCCGTTAATCCACCGCTGACCACAGCAAGCGCCTTGAATCACCTATCGCACATAACAATCAACGACTTTGGACAATGCGGTCTCTCAAACTGATCGAGTTGGTTTGCATCATACTCTACTTGACAGTTAACCCCCATGATGTCAATTTCGATTTAACCGAAATGGTGATGGAAAAACTGATTCTAACAGCTCTTTTTCTATAAGGAAAGGATCATTATTCAGGGAATAAAATTTAATATAATGCTGCATTAACCTGTCACCAGACTTTTGAAGTATTCCATTCATTTTCAACCAATTTAATATAGAAATTCAATAGGGCCGCTCCCGATAAAATTTTTAATCATTATTAAAACAATGCGCATATGAAAAATACTCACGGCAAGATTAATTGATCAGAAATATATTTTGTTGTTTTTTGCTATGATAAAACGACGTTCGAAATGAATCCCGTTGTTTTTGTTATTCCTTGAGATGCGGAAATAAAAACAGCCCCGGGGTGTGATATCGGCGAATGTCGCAGCTCTACGGATGTCCGAGTAGCGTCTCTAGAGGCATTCCGCTATCATTCTCATTGACTAGGATCGATGGTTGATAATGTTCTTTTAGGGAATCCTCCCACAATGCGATGCTTTAGTTTCATATACTCATATTATTATTATATTTTGGCAGACAGTTATGGTTTCAAATATCGACTTTTTTACTACATCTTTATGTGTTTATAACCGCAGTTATGAGGAGAAAAAAAATGCGAGACTGTGACAAAAAGACAGGGGTTGATTTAAAGCTAGTTCAGTTGGTTTATGATAGTATCATCGGAAAACTCAGCGTTGCCTGCACATTTTAGGTTACGTGTATTGTTTTCCATCACAACGAGGATCTTCTAATGTTTACACGAAACATAACACACTGAAACACGTGCATATAAATTAAGTTTCAAGTTATTCTTATCAGTAGATCAAAGGAAAATACAAACTCATCTTTGATTAGCATCGTCATCTTTATATCATTCCAATGTTCGGTGTCACATCACACAATAATTAACGATAATAGTATATTGAAAGACAAGTGTTACAATGCGACCTATTGGAATACGACTACCTTGTAGCACGAGTGGCGTAGAGTACTCATATTTGGAAACCAAATTTGTGGATGTGTAAACTTTTGGGTTATTGTAGGTTGAATTCACAGAACAGGGGTGGTTTAATTTCTAAAATTAATTCATAACGTCCATGTACTCCCTCACAAGACGGCAAGCCTCATAGCTTATAAGTACATATACCTTTCGTAGGTAACCTCTAAAATTACCCACTATAAATAACAATTATTTACTTTTATTGTTAACTTATTATATATATATATATATATATATATATATATTATATATATATAACGAATTTCTACAAATCTTTCAAGAAAATACTGCTTAATTTCAAAATGGAATACACCGATCTATCGAACATAATACTGCTTACGTAAGTAGTTGCTATATTTAACGATCGTATATCTTTTTATAGTAAGAATTTCATATACAGTTCACCCCTTTTAAGCGTGAAGGTAGCGGTGCAATTCAATGTTGAGCTAGATGTCCATAATGTTAATCCGTGCATTCTAGATGTTAACTTAAGTAATCGGTGGTCTGCTGCACTAGCGGTAGCGAGATAATGCAAATGTGACACTCCATGGCCGTTGCTGAGCATACGAATTAAAACGGTACAAATGTGGTGTGTACCACTGAATGTGCTTAACGCACAATTTTCTCTTAACTATTAGTTACATCTATTGCAAGAAAACTGCGGATTTGGAATGTATTAAGTTCTTGGGGTACTAAAAACAATAAATACACATAAATTTTACGCAATTTGATTTGACATCTAATGATTTGACATTGAAGTTGAAAGTTGGAGGTACGTGTACGAACTGCCAACTTAGAGATGGAAAATTACCAAAAACAATGTTACAATCAAAGTCGTTGTAACACTGTTTTTGTCGAAAACAGTTGTACAAAATGCTCATTGTGACACCGAAATAGAATAGTATATTGAAAGACAAGTGTTACAATGCGACCTATTTATGTACGTGTGGGAAAATAAACATTGAAATAGGGCTTTTCTATTTCATAAATATCAACACCGAAAATTTCCCCGTAGCTGCAACGCTACGATAATTTTGATCGGAATAATCCCCCCTTTAGTTACTGAGTCATTCTTACGCCCACAACAATGCCGAACTGTGAATGGCCGTGGTTATCTTGGTATCTCCCTTTTACGCTACCAATCGGCTTTTAGGGCTGGGACTGGCTTTCAGATTTTTTGCAGAATCAGCAAATTTCCCAATTAGCTGAATCCTAGAAGTAACAAAAGACAATTAATTTACAGAGTGTAATTCTAAACCAAATCCACATCATGAGGCGACAACTACGGCTTAGAACAATCAACCCATTGATGAAGAAGATTGAAGAACGCTCACTTATATAATCGACAAAATAAACACTTGAAACTACAATGAACAATATTTTTTGGGGGAGTGTTTTCAAATCCTTGATACTTTTACAACTGAAAAATTTTACTTCCGCGTAATTCAAAGGCGAAAATTCGCAAAAAAATGTAACTCAATAAAATGCTCTCGTTACAACATATAATCAAAATAATTGCCAGCGACATAAGAGTTTCTTGTACATGTTTCCTAAACTGGAGATAGTTTCTGGGAAACAAGGAATTTGCAAACTTTGACTCAGTTCACTGCTTGTCCTGTCTTGTCTCCACCACTTGAGCTCCAACGCTTTAAACGACGAAACAAAATTTTGTAAAAGGTGCAGGCACGGCAATAGCGGTTGGACCTCGGTAAAAGGCAAATTTCAGACGGACCGTAACTTGACCTTCAATCTGGAAAGCAGCTTCTATTAAACGAACGGCATTTCGGCCTCGAAAGTGGCGAAAATGATCTTTTAAATACGAATCCCCCTTATTCTTTGAAAAATTAACACAGCCAACAAGGGCTGCATAACAACGACAATAGCGAATAGACGACCCTTAGCAACGACACGTAGAACAAAAATTTAAGAGGTCAAACTTAATTTAATTCTAAAATTCTGTCTAAATCTACCTTATTTAAAATGACTAAACAGAACTCAGTTTCATTGCAAAAAATACTTTTTATTCTGAAACTGAGTGACGGACCGATATACTAAAAATTCTGACAATCAACGTTCACTTTAGCCATCGGCCCCAAATCAATTAAAATCAAACAACTCCTATTATAAGTAAGAACGTACTGTTATTACTATTTTATGGTTAGAGTTTAATATCGCCTTGAGTTTTGAGAGCTTTCTCACGGAAACAACCCCTAGTGTGTATATTAACATTATCTAAATATAAACTGCGGCAATTTCAGTCATGTTGGCCGCAATCAGTATTCATTGTGGTAAAGTTATGTTATCACATGTTTTAAATTAAAAGTTTTACTTGAATACCATAAAATTAGATGGCTAGAGGGGTTGCACAAAAATAGATTTTTAGAAATATGTCGTAAAGTCAGAGTTAAGTCTCTCCACGTGTCTGTTTGTCGACTGTCTCGAACCGCAATTGTATTTTCCCCCAATTGGTCTTATAAAGCTGAGCTCTGCGAAATTTAAATTCGTAACAGAAAATGAAAAATTGGGAAGTCGAAAGCACCTCCGAGCGTGGTGTGTATGAAGCAATTCCATTTTGTGGCAGAAAATTCTCGTTTGCGTTAAACACCAACTATGGGTCTTTTGTGGTTAATGGTTGTCAGTTGCCGTATAATTGGGAATCATTACAAAATATTTCCGTTCCACTTTTATTGGTAAGTATAATGGATGCACGTGCCGATTTCACCATTACATAAGTAATTAAAATAATGCATCACTTTTATTTTACATTGTGTTAAAATGTCCAAAGTTCACTACTATGCTCTTAGACAAAAAGAAAAGAACTACCGCCAACATAAACACTGCACAATTGTAGGTTAGCAGGAAAATGTTATTTATGAGTGATTACGTACTGCGCAGTGACACATTATAAGAACTTCATTTTCATTGGTTCCGCTATTTATAAATATATCGTACAAAAAGCGCTCATACCGTAAATTATTTCTACAAAAATTTATATTTCTTATGTTATAAGAAAAAATGGCCGTCTAACATAACGGAAAATGCTGTCGCAACCTCGCTTATTGCATTCTATACCGTAGAAATGTTCATTTAGAATATAACGTGACGCTCTGCTTAGTTTCAATTGTGTGTGATGATGTGTTAGCCGAATCTTTCGTTCAAACAGTTGTAAATAGATTAAATGCTGATCGCATTTAATTAACTTCCAGTCAAATGAAGCAAAGTGATTGCATATATTATCGCCTGCAAGGGTATATTCAATAACAAATTGCATTCGATTCTTAGTTTGAGTCAAAAGATCTACTGAGGATTATTGGTCCTCATTGTAAAACTCATCGCTGATATTGAAAAGGGATAGTTATCAGTGTTATACATTAATTATTCAATATCCTACTGGGGATAAAAAGGTTTAAAACACTTACTGACTCACTTTTCTATAAGGTAATGTCGTTTATGTAGGTCCGCATTGCGCTGTTTGGTACATATTATAGATGAACATTTGGTCGATCCGTATAAAGTTTCGAAATTATGACGATTCTAAAGTTCCGGATGTTTGTTGTTTCGTGAAAATAATTAGTTGATTTCAACGCTATACTTTTGTAACTTTTCGTCTTCAGCTGATCCACTCACATAATACGTACGACAAAAATGAGAGGTAATTTCGTTTAATGGGATGAGTTTCAAAAGAAGCATTGATCCATATCTCAAAATAACGATAACACGAAATAAATACAGAAAGAAGACAGATCCTGATTGTGGAACAAAAATTTTAAAACGTTGTACATGGAGCGAATGCCGTTGAGATTCTTTCCCAGGCGATTATGAATTTATGATTGAAGATAGGAAGAAGATGAGGAATGGTTCTACGTTTTTAGCATAGCAGGTACAAGATCCTTAACCCTCCGTTAGTGCGGTCGGGTCTGTAAGACCCATGCCGAGATATCGGCACAATTTTTTCATCAAATACAACGGGCATGCATCTGATCCGCTTAGTAGCTGCTCAGTACATGAAGTCTCGTGTGGTGCAGTTTAAATAGTTTTGCTTGTGTTAGAGGGAGATGAAGAGGAGAATGACCTAGAAAATGAAGAGGATAATAATCAAGATAGTGCCTATTCAGAGGATTTTGAAGACGATGAAGAGGACGGGCACCTAGAAAATGAAGAGGATATGCAAGATACGGGAAATGAAAATAGAAGACAGTAGCAGTAAGCCTGCGAAGAGATTTCATTTAAGAAAGGACAATAAAACGAAGTGGCACGCTCGAAGAAATGTTTATGTAAGAACTCGAGTACATTTACTAGTTTTTTATGTAATTGCAGTAAGTCAAAATAAAAGTTTTTTCCGAAAATTGCCTTGGTTTAAATAGGTAAATAAATAATTTTTAAAGCCAAGATCGATATAGGGTCTGTGAGACCCAACCACACTCGTGAAGATATATTTGGAGACCGCACTAACGGAGGGTTAAATCAGACAATCTCGTAAGAGGAAAGGAAATGAAAAATTAATGGTGCGGAAGATAAGGAATTTCGACCTAGTAAAGAAAAAAAAAGGATTGATGGGAACAGAGCAAGTGGGTAGGGAGCCACCAATGCGAGACAGTTAGGTCAAAAGTATTTTGGTTGTTGGCCTGGAGTGCGAATCGTATTTTTGGGCCGGTTTAGGGTAGCTCATATTTCCGCGCTGTTATTGATAGAATCGTAGTATAACAACACCATTCCTGGCACTTTCACTTTGAGATCTGCGCATTCGATTCAGATCTGTTTATCAACTGAAACAGAACTGTTTATCACAAACAGGTCGGTTAAACGAACCTGATTCTGTTAACAGGTCAGATCTATAGAAAGAGCTCTGTTCAGTAGAAATAAGCCCGTTTTACAGAATCAGGTTCGTTTAACCGACCTGTTTGTGATAAACAATTCTGTTTCAGTTGATAAACAGTTCTGAATTGAATGTCTTTGAACTTGACGCATGCACTGACCTCAAGCTCAAAGGATCGGGTTGTTATACTATTCTTCTATAAATAACACTGCGGATATAAGAGCTACCCTAAACCAATCCCAAAAATATGATTCGAACCCCAGGCCAACTACCAAAATAGTACTGATCGAACTGGCCGAAGGTCAGATGCCAAGACGACGCAAACACCAAAAGCGCACGTGGGGTGCGTCACGTGACAGTCTCGCATAGGTGGCCCCTATCTACTAGGGCACATGCGCAGGGTTGCCAAGTTAGTAGATTTTCTATTAAGTCTGGTAGATTTGAGTCTTAATTTAGGGGGAAAATGTAAATTTCAAAGATGTATTTTTCATTATGTGATATAAGAGGAAAAAGGCGGGATTTGGCAGGAAAAAGTAATACCAAAGGAAACAGATGAAACGAGAAAGAGGGGATATTATTTTCAGTAATACAGAGGGGGTTCTATCTCTAGGATTTTGTAAAATAATGTGAACATAGGATGCCAAAGGGTTCACACGGATAAACGCATTCGCGGAGATAGAAAAAGTAGGTACGATCGAAAGGTGGTACAATAACAGGAGTACAACAATCGATTAAACAGTAGGGAGAAGAAATAGGCGAGGATACAGAAGAAAAAGGTAGAGGAAAAAAATGACAGTAATAGCTATTTACAACAAAAAAGATATAGAAATGTGATGAAGAAAATTGTTATGAGAACTAACCTTGATAGGGTGTATAATAATAAACGAAAGAGGGCAAAAATACTTCCACATATACCTACATGGGGTGAAGGCGGAGATCGCTAATAGATTACATTATAGTAAATAAGAATGTCATGACGGAAGTAAAAGAATTCACGGTAGGCATGATGACGAAATCAGAGCACCAGTCGGTGGAAATAGTTCTAAAAGGGAAAAAGAGAAAGGAGGAAAAATGTGAGAATAGTGGGAAATGGATTTGTACGGTGGAAATTGATGCATAACAAAGATGGAAAAAGATATACCTACATGAGAAGGAGCAAGAAAACGAACTAAAGGAATCAAAATAAATAGAAAAAAGAGAGTGCGAAAAAATGGACATAGGAGATAGGAAAACAAAATAGAAAAGAAATAATCCAGGAAGAGGGTGACATGACGCGAAATAAGAAGAGAGGGAAAAGGAAAAGATATCAAGAGAAAGGATGGAAAAAGATTCAGGAAAGGGGAGGCGCTAGGGAATGATTATAAGTCACAAACAGGACCATGAAGTAGTTGCGTAAAAGACGTTTTTTGTGACACGTTTGGGGTGGGTGAAAAAAAGAAAAATTGCAGTAGGAAAGAATGCGGTCCCTAGCATACGCGGGAGATACAGTAAGGTTAGCAATAGAAGGAGAACATATTATACGGGACATGATTTGAAAAATAGTGACGCACTGAGGAAAACCAGGATGTAGTTAAATGTTGAAAAATCTTCAGCATAATTATGCTCTTCTAGAAAACTACCTTACATGTCTTGTGTGTTGCCAAGCTGCAATTTAAAACGGAAAGGTATTACAGCCTTTTATAAACGGACAACAGTAGAAGGGATTTAAATCATACCCGCGTCTCTACCATGTTTAGATATCCCTTCATTTATACTTGTCGGCATCTGCATATAAACCAAAAGGTATAATGCAAAGATCTTGTATCGTGCAGAAAGGTACTATGTTTTAGGTATCGCAAACAACGAATAGAACAAACTTTCATTGGTTTGAATTTGTCGAAAGTTTCATCACGTGCCGAACTGCTCAATTAAACCACATTGAAGTTATTAGTTACATATTTTGTGATTCGGATTTTGGATTAAATTTTTCCTGCAATATTGCATATTTAAAACGAAACAGAGGCTTGTGATTAATATATTTTGGTAGTCAAAATGCTCTGGAGTGAAATTCGCCCGATTTAGATCTTTATCGGAGAATTAAACGTATTCGAAGTGCCTAGACAAAATTTTATAGCAATTACTTGTAAACCCAGTAAGTTAATAGTTAATATACAAGACGATAAAGGGATATATTAACCATTGAGTGAAAGATTCAGGAGTGCGCCACGAGTGAATTAACTTTCACGAGATGGATAGTTTTCCTTTATCGTGGTGTATAATATACAACTTTATTTTATAGCATAAGTCAAAGAGTATTGCGAAAGAATTTCTATTAGGAAATTTTTATACTTGTTTATAGCATCAACAGCTAATAGTATAGTCCATCCGTTATTACTATTCCGATATGTAATTAACCCCACTAAATGCAGCGTTAACTTTTTTTACTTCACGTCGTCGATTTAATATAAATAATTCTCTCAAACAAACTGCAACGCGTTATTGTTGACGTGCAGAATAAGAATGAACAAAGTAAGGTATCGCAACGGTTAAGCGATTCTAGCTCGTATCGCTTACGTTAAAGAATGTTTATTGAAGTGAATTTCGCTTGAATGGCATGGCATCAAGTAAACAACATTGCTGTCAATAAAAACTGGATGTAAGCGAAATTCAGTTCAATTAATATTATTTGACGTAAGCAATACGATCTAGAATCGATTAACCGTTGCGGTACCTTACTTTGTTTATTCTGCACGTTAACAATAACGCGTTGCAGTTTGTTTGATAGAATTGTTTATGTTTAAATCGACGACGTGAGGTAGAAAAAAATAACGCTGCATTTAGTGGCGTTAATTACATATCGGAACAGTAATAACAAATGGACTATACCTACATGTCATTGCCCTAGAAACAACATTCAAAAAATGAAGAATTAGAACGAAAAGGAAAAGATGTATGGTGGGGATTTTTTCCAGGAGACAGTGTAGATGAGGAATTTATACCTTTCTTAGATCGTACTGAGTATTTCGTGTCCTCAGCAATTACAGATACGGAATAGAGAAAAAAAGCCAACAAACTTTTGCATTCAAAGGTGTTGCAGACGTTGTAGTTGACCCTTTTTCATTTAATTAGTTATCATTCAAACGCGGTTGAAGATAGACATGCTCTCGTGGACTTTTTGTAGGAAATTTGGTCCCCTACAATGTATAACACAATGTACCTTCCACACATCTTTTTATATCTATTTTGGATTGTCCTTGGTTTTGAAATAAATTCTCTCGACTGATCCTACTTTTCCGTCTCATTCTTACGTTGAGTAAGCCACCATACTGCTTCAAAATCGACAAATCAGTTCATACACCCCTATCAATTTTACAGTAGAAGACTGAAAAAACAAACACAAAATTTTGTTATCAGTATTCGAGTTTGGCAGATATCCATTTTTCACATCCTTGTCTGAAAATCTAATCTTACTCCTCAAGGAGAAAATGGTTCTCAATGTTACGAAAGATAAATGCACTTCAAGGGTTATTCAATTATTTAATTGATTTGCTAATACAGACCTTCTCGTTTTAATATTACGAGATACCTGAGGTGGTTTAATAATGTATGATGTGTATGATAAATAAAAGTGATTTCCCATTTTCATTTTATAAATTTCATAAATTACAACCTAATTGTAATCAATATTTCTTTTTCAAGTATGAACTAGTCTATCAACTATTCAGATAGGTATGACTTTGTAAGTACCTGTGTGAGCATTTCTGTTTTCGGTATTATACGGTAGGATTTAATGTGCTCCCTTTCGTTCAATCCATTTGAGGGCTCATTAGCTCTAAGATTTACATTAAATTCAATTTCATTTAATGTATTCATTACACAAAATGGTAATTAATTACTTAATTAGAATAATGTAATTTGCATTCCTGGTTAATATTTACTGTCAAATGGAGTTGAAATAAATCCAATGTTTAATGAAATTAACCTCATTCATGTAATATTGACAACCGCGTGCATAATAATATAACATCTTGGTGATTATATCCAAATCTTCTACTAGATTTTTATTGATAACTATACTACCACGATAATGTTACGGAAATATAAGGTTTACGATGGGGATCTAGCATCATAATTACTTCTGATTTGGGAAACAGTAGCTAGAGTGCATTACGGAGTGACCTCTTATGTGATGGGCACAATGTTGACAGATGGATTGATTAGAATTAAATTTTTTGCGATGGAATAATGCACCTCTCTTCTCTCAACAACCAATACCGATAGTAGCATCCCATTTATCTTGTTTTTCTTTATTCTATACGGTCACAGGCCAAATTAAAGATCCTTTAATGTGCATGTGCGTAGCGGCAGAGAAATGGTAGTGAACGGTGCACATAACGCAAAAACATAAATTGTTACGGTATAAGACACACACACATATACAGGGTGACACTTTTAAAACTTTCAATGGGCGATATCGTTTTTTATATTAGAGGTATCACAAAATGGCCAAAACCGTTTCGGTAGAATCGAGGGGGAAGCAAAATGGTCGTATAAAGAAGGAACCAACTTCAACCTCGTACCCCCCGCCACCCCCATGCCTAAATTTTGAATTGTGACGTATCACTTGTGATACCTCATTGGAAAGCTCTTAAAAAATGCTTTTCAGAAATACCATACACTGGTACATTTAAACTGCCCATTCACAATTTATTACACTAAAAGTTGAACTCCGCAAATAAACAACTTTTATTTAATAAAATGTTCACCGTTTTGTTCTAAACAATACCACAAACGGTTTTCAAATTCATTTCTAACATTTTTAAACACTTCCCTGGAAAGTGAACGGCACTCCCTGACTATCCGGTAGCGAAGATTATTTATGGAAGCTGGTTCAGTTTTGTACACAACCGATTTTAAATGACCCCAAAGAAAGAAATCCAATGGTGTCAGATCTGGAGATCGTGCTGGCCATTCTATAGGACCTCTTCGTTCTATCCACTGTCCCGGAAATTTCTCATCTAAAAATTCACGAACAGCCATAGAGTAATGAGGAGGAGCCCCATCTTGTTGAAAATGTATGAAATCTTCAATCAAATTCATGTTCCCGTCAATTGGATTTATTTGATTCTCTATTTCATGAGTGATGAGAGGCTCGACGGTATTTTGTAGCATGTTTAGGTAAGTATCTCCAGTTAAATTTCCTTCGATAAACAGAGGACCAATAATGCTATCACCTAAGATACCTGCCCAGACGTTAATTTTTTGGGGCCGTTGAGTATGCTCCTCGCGAAAAAGATGAGGATTTTTATCGTCCCAATACCGGCAGTTATGTTTGTTCACATTTCCATTTAAAAAGAATGTACATTCATCACTAAAACAAATGTTTTTCACCAGTTCCGGATTATTTTGAATATTCTCGGTCATTATTTCACAAAATTGGATTCTTCGATCGGAGTCGTCTTGTCTTCGGTTAGTTCCTGTACAATCTGCATCTTATAAGGGTAGAATTTGTGCACTTTAAGAGTTCGTCGTACAGTTTCTCGCGAAAGTCCGGTCATAGTCGCTGCTTTTCGAATAGATGATGTTGGGTTTGACCAAAATGACCTAAAACTTCAATCTGAATAGCTTCATCCATTATTCTTGGTCCGTCTCTTTTCTTATTTTCCACTGACCCAGTTTCTTCAAATTTAGTCACTAACATTCCAACATAAGTGTGACTGACACGTCGTTTTGGGTGTCGGGCATTAAAAACAGCTGCTGTTCTAAATGCAGATCGCGCTTCAGAACCATAGATGAAATGAAAATAATTTCAACTCTTTCGGCTAACGTACACCATTATGAAATCTTTAGTTAAATTCAAAATTTGTAATTTTCTTGCCAAGAAATACTAAAAACGAGACTAAAATAATAATAACCGATAAACAAATAAAGCAATAGAAATTTATTATTTACTAAAAATTGCTGTCATTGTTTTTCCAAAGCATCACTAGATCTAAGAAATTTGTTTTTTATTTCAAACACTGACAAATTCATCAAATACTCAAATTACTCATTTTTATTACATAAATTGTGAATGGGCAGTTTAAATGCACCAGTGTTGGTATTTATGAAAAGCATTTTTTAAGAGCTTTCCAATGATGTATCACAAGTGATATGTCACAATTCAAAATTTAGGCATGGGGGTGGTTATTACGAGGTTGACGTTGGTTCCTTCTTTATACGACCATTTTGCTTCCCCCTTGATTCTACCGAAACGGTTTTGGCCATTTTGTGATACCTCTAATATAAAAAACGATATCGCCCATTGAAAGTTTTAAAAGTGTTACCCTGTATATAAGCAAGTTGTAAAAAGCAATTTCTCTGAGCAAGTACTCTCAGACACTTGTTTTCAGCAAGTATATGAATATGCGTATACACAGGACAACGAGGACTAATGCGGAAGCATGTATAGGTACTTAAACTAACAATGCACTGGGTAAAATGAGAGGTAATGAATTAATTAATTTTCACACACCCCTAAAAACCGCCCATTCCCTGCATTCCACGCATTTCTAGGAAAACTCTGGGCTGCAGGTGTTTGAAATGGCAAACACATGTGGTCTTCCGAGAAATTCCATCCGTCTCATCTTCGCTCTCTTTCCCTTTTCTGCAATCCCACCACATTTCGGATGGCAGCTTTTGTAACTAACATGATGTTAGTGGGTGTTAGGGTGCTTCGTATCGACAATATTATTCTCAAGATGTTGCTAAGGTTGGGGCATCTCAGGTGTAAATTTGGTTTTTTGATTTTGCTTAGGCATAACTTGAGAATCATTTTTGTCTATTTAACACACTCTATCATCTATGCTAATAAGCGAAATCCTTTACTTAACTACTTGACACTAAATTTGATGCAACCTGTACCTAAATAGTAGCATAACGAAACTTTCATTAACTTCCTTAACAGCGAGATTGTACAGATCAAGTTTGCCTACCTACCTAGGGAATACCCTAGCCAAGTACCACTTTATAGGAATGTGTTGAGAGCGCAATATAAAACTCTTCTTTAAGGAGATTCTACATTTTTTATATAACGTGCCCAACTGCCACCGACACTATTGCTTATAAGAAAAATGTGCTTTATAATAAATTGGTTCATAACTTTTATTTGGGCGTATTACAAATAAATCGATGTATAAATAGTCGGTTTTTGTTTGCATGTTACATATGTACCTACATATACTTCAAAGCATCGGCAGTGAACTGCATTTTTCCAGGTATTTTTCGATCTTTCATTAACCCTCCTTCGTTTCTGAAATTTTGCTTTCAGTCACTTGCACTATGGATATGTGGGCTAACTTGCACCGTAGAGATCGGAAATCTTACAATAGACCTAAAGCTCTAAATTTAATTTCTTGAGTTGCTAAAGGAGTTATATCGAGGATTGATTCGATTTAGTAAACGTTTCTAATTAAGAAGTTAGTCGAGGTAGTGGCTTGTTTGCAAATGTTTCAAACTACGATACAGTTCAAATTAGGGTGGTGTTGCGTGAAAGCTTTGATCCCGACTTCTATTAAGCATTGATCGAAATGATTTACATTTTTTCCCGAGTAGTGAAGGCATATACATCTAAATTAAAGTTGACAGTGACTGTTACGTAACGTAGATTCTTACGCTTAGTTTACGACTACAATTAAACGGCGATATTTACGCCCGGAATAGTCCAACAAGGGGATGTAAAAATAAATCTTTAATTTCTATTATTTAAGGGAAATGGGGGAAGTAAAATAACAAATGTTAATCCAATTGGTAAACTAAACATCGTTTTACTAACAATAGTTTCTGAAGTTCGGTTGCAGCTTTGCCAAAAAGGGTTCGTTTCACATATATTTCAGCACATTCTTTTGAAAAAGGCGCCTGGTCTCAATTCCTATGGATACAATTCTCGGTTGCATATATTTTTGCCGTTATGTGGTAAACCTGAGCATAGATTGGTCGTCGGCCTCAGTTGATTCATAAATTTACCCCTATATCGATTTTACATGTACAAGTGCCAAGTTAATTCAAGTCAATAAATTTTCTAAATTTAGTTAGGCATCGGCATTGAAAATTCATCTCTATAGGTGTTCATAAATAACATTTGCTTAAAGATAAACTAAACCGTGAATTTAAATTAAACGTCCAAAACAGTGTTAATAATTTCTGTGTACAATTCAATTCAAATCGCGTTTTTCTCTTCCATTCTCGCTATATTGATCGAACGGAAGTACATTAAAACTTATAGCTGTTTTTATACCTTCTTAAAAAAGTGTCCTTTTTCAAACTCTATGCAGGATGCACGTGACATTTGAAGTAGAGAGCAAGATAAATAGCTGTTTTTTACGGTCACACGTCGTACTAAGCATATTCTACAATAGGTGACACTTGAGGTCGATTTTAAAAGCAAAATAAACCCTAAAACAAATAATTAGTAAGAAAGAGGATACACTACAGACCTATAGCATGTCACTCTATTTCTTTCAGACACAGAAAATGTGATCTTAGAAATAGATAGAAAGCCACCCAATTTTGTCTACAAATTGAGCAAGCCACACTTTTGTCATAAGTTCTGTGTTATAAAGGACAGTGAAGCTTAAAGGCTGACAGCATTTTTCTGTGAGTTAAGTGCGCCTAGTTATCGCAAACTTTTAGATCAGATTGTTTGAAAACTAAGAAAAAAAATTTAGTTGTCGACCATCTGCGTGCGGGGTAATGTGTCCAAACGGGATTTATCTTTATAGCAGATACCGGAAATGTACAAGGAGAGGGTATACATATACCATTCTATTTCAATTTTGATTTGTATTGACTTTATTAGAAAAGATTCAATTTTATTTTTTAAATAAGGACGGACTGTTAGATTCGGCCCAAATAAATATTGTTCATGATAATGTAAAGAATTAATCGGAACGATTGTATGGCGAGAAACGTTTGCACTGAGACATTCAAATCAATTTTTTCTTTTTCGGAATAGTCCAGTCAGTGGGGATCTTTGCCCTTTGAGATGGTGCAAGTTCTGACAGAAAAACAAGCAGATCACTATCTTCGTCAACTACGAAAACAGCATCAAAGTATTGAACACAAGTAAATCTCTGTCCTGACAATCAACACATTGGAATATTCTCCCACTTGTTCAACAGTAACAGCAGTCCTCGCAGCAGCCTGTTCCATTTTCTTTGTTAGCATCGAAATTAGACGGGACTTTGTGGTGTGGAAAAAATATTAAAAATAAATGCAATTTGTTCACATGAAATTTGCCGTCGAAAACAAGGAGTTTTATAAAACTGTTCATATTTCCGCAGTTCCAACTGGGAACATATTAGAAGTACAAAAAAAAGTTTATCAAAAAAAAATGTGAGGAATGTTGTCATCTTTAACTTTCATTTGAACCATTTTTTTTGGGTCAACCGCTGTGGAGTTATTTAAAAAAACGATTTCCTGTGTCACTCCTTCAAGATGGCGGCGCGAGCGATGCTCTCCTAAGCTCGAAAATATAGTTTTTCTTTCAAGGCACAGACGTCAACAATATATTAAAAAACTATAACTAAACCACCTGTAGGGTAAAGGCTTTATTTGTCTCCTGCTAACTGAACTAGTGAAGAAAGAAAATAATTTTGTCAACAACTATAAAAATCGTTATTAAAACGCTAAAGTTATCAAATCAATTTGGATTTACTTGCATAATAAACGACCATAACAATCGTAAGAAAAAATTCATCTCAGAGAATTTTCTGCTCCAAGTAAAGGCAAGAAATTTATTTTCTTTGATGCACAATAAATTTTTCAGGCGGTTAGAAAACACATTTTGACATTAGTATTTTAGTAAATCCTACCGTCTAAACATATCTATTATTATTAATATATTTATGTCCAGTCAAATCTTGTATTCAGCCTACTCTCGTGCATTTTTATTTATTAAACAACAAAACGACTTATTCTCATGACTGTTTTGATAAATAGCGTAACACTATTGTTCACATTCTTTAGTGGGCAGCTGTTAATTATTTGTAGGTAATTGAATATCACTACACAATTTCAATACTGATCTGAAATTCTATTTTGTTTTGAACTAGTTACGGCTATGATCAGGATTATATGACATATATGTTTCTGAAAATGACGTGCTCGCCGCAGGTCGTTTCCTGCAGTGATTCATTATTGCCAGGGTGACATCCCCTCGACATACAGCCAGCAATCACAGATATCGAATTCCTCCCCTACGCAGTTACCCCATATACACTAAACGCTAATGCCATATAACCGTACTCGCAAATGATTTAGTAATCATGGCTTTTTTAATTGATTCTTTTAATATAATATCGCAAGGATACTACGCTATTCCCGTTTCGGCAATTGGGAAATACTTTTAACTGATCTCTGTGGGAATTTGGGAATGAAATCCAGCTGCTTACATCCCAAAGAATACAAAGTGTACTAGAAAATTAATTATTTCTGTTAAAAAGATACAGGGGTATTGTATTCGATGCGAGAAACGATTTTCCACTTTTACTTTATTCCAGCTCTTCTCGTTAATTACCTACAAAATAAAATTGAGTATCTCCGAGCGTATTTCACAGCGTGAAGAAACCCACTGCTTATTTATACTCGAATCAATTTGTTTGGAAACTACTATTCAAAGTATCAAATATATTCTAAACTTGTCAAAGTCGTAAACCGTATTACGATATTGGAAGCGACGGATAGCAAACAGGTGTCATAAAGAGAGCTTTTGTAGAGCTCTTCAAGCAATGGGGTCGACGAAGTAGCTGTATCACTATTAACCGTCTATTATGTGCTTTAAACTGATAAAAGATACAACGAGGTAGAAGTTGTTACCTAACGTGTGAAGTAATGTCCTTTACCAACCTTTTTATACACTCACAGTAAACCGTATTCATTCTAACCTTAAATAAAACTAAAAGCTAGGGGTATAAGCTCTGTTCCATACGGTTTATGAACACTACATAGCGTGTAATGCGAAAGAGCGGTGCGGGGGCATATACAATATACCATCTCGTTTTACATAAGAGTAGACTATGGAAATCTAGGGGATGATGACAGCCTTGATGTGAGAACAAAAAGTTGCTGTCGTAGTTTGACTTTCGAAATTTGGGGGTTATAATTTTAAAGTAATTCGGTGTTGTTAAATAGTTGTTTCTTTTCAGAAACTGGTTGAATAAATCATTGCTTAATTTTGGAACCATTATTACATATCTTTTACCGGGATTATAATATATGACAACAAATGAACAGTGTGTTAGTTTTATGCAAGTTGTCGGCAACTTTAAAACCATCCTGTTGCAGTTTTTCCGTCTGCTCAAGGGGAAGCGATGAGTTCTCAGGGACAATATGTAGGTACTGTGATTGACTATGAATTGCGACGTTTGAAATCACGTTACAGGAAACGTAGAACCATGATCGGGAAAATCATATACAACAGCATAAAGAGAAAACCAAATTGGGGGTTGAAAACTGGTCGTTTACTAATCTCGGTTTGGTATATGTGGTCTATCTATATACAGGGTCCTGCAACAGTGCGTCGGTTTTTCCTAGCTCATACGTCATACCTCGAAAGAAAGCATATGAAAATCGGATTACAACTTTGGTCTTAACACTTGTATGCGATTTAAGGCATTCCTTCTGATTCTACAAAAAGAAACGTCCACTCCATATGAATACTATTACATAATAGTTACTATATAAAAGCATTCGCAGTATTGCAAGAAGTTTTTCTCCATTCGTGTTTCCATTTCTTGTACTACCGGTTAGATATTATTTATTGGTTATATGTTAGCGGCTCACGTGAATGGAATATTACTCCAAAGTGAGTTATTTAGTCGAGGTGATCTGTCTTCTATAAATGTCCTCATGGCTGCAGTAAAACATAGTAAGACGAACGCGTCTGCAAGCTAAAATGTGACACTATTCTAGCTTCTGCGTTTACATGAAGATATAAAAAATTGATTTAAATAAAAGCGTCATTTTCGTTCTACAGCTTCAATATTTGTACTTTAAGGACCCTTTTAACAAAATACGTTTCAGGATGAAAAAAATCTTTGACCTATAAACATTTCCTTTTTAAATGATCCGTTTGAGAATAAACCAGCCGAAGCACAAAAATGGAATGAAAACGTTACGTTAGATCGGGTGTTGTGGGGAGATCCGGGAATTTGCATCCATAAACTGAACGTTCGCCATTATGGTTAAAGTAATAAATGTTCTGAGTAACTTCCATTACCTTTTCTTATTGCAATCTCATCATTGTCAGGACATTTCATCAGAAATCAATATTTATAAAGTAACACCCGATTCAGCTACATTTAACGAAGTAATCTGACATTGACGGAACATTTCCCCATTAAATGTCTTTAGGAAAACGGAGCATTTAAAAGCAGAATTTATTTTTAAGAAAATGAAGAAATAAATCGCCAATATTGCCTTCCCGGTGTTTTTGCACCCCTACAGAGTTCTTACTATAAATTTCGTACTAAGGCCTTTCGTTTTATTTTTTATATTTCACGTTAATTGAAAAACCAACCGTACAACACCCACTCACTTGCCTTCAGGCCTGAACAGTAAGCTCCTTTAAAAATTTGCATGTAACTTGTTTAGCCATTAATATAAATGCTAAGTACATATCAAAATTGGTTTCTCCGTCTTCGGTTTTATCTCTCTTAATCATTCAGATGGAGAAGTGATTTGCGTTGCGAAACAAACTTTCGAAGTGTGTCAGGTTACCCTATATCACATTATTATCACACCCTTATTATTAATTACTGGGTTGTTGAAATAAGATTTTCTTACGTTAATTCCTAATAATCTTTACTTTTACTGCGCATTTTGGTTATTTAGGTAAATGTAGCATAGATGTAAATGTAGTTTGGATACTACGAACACAAGTAGTGATAACAGTACTTAGGTACTATGAGCACAGATTATAATCTGTGCTATGAGAGATGTTAAAAACGAGCGCAGCTGTTACAGGAGGCATGATTTTCGTTGTTTTAAGAACAAAATTGGTGCGTAAGTGGTGACTGAACATGATTAGATTAGACCAACATTTTCTCGATACTAAAACAGTCAAAAAATTATATAAGAAATATAATTGCATCGATTAACGTATATACGTTATGCAATGATAACAGCCTTTCATATTGAACAACACAGTTATAAAGAGATGCCAATATAACTTTATAAATTCAGTGTTGAAGTCCAAAGAATCAATTTTAAGTTTGTAACTTCCTCTAGCAATTAAGATTTGTAAGTAAATTTGTAATCTCAGTCGTGTACTCAGAGACCACCATTAGGCAATTAGATTACGTAGCTTTTACACTGATTACGTAAAGTCAACCCTTCTCGTAGCCGTCATTTAAAGTCCTCTAATACCTCAACCTTTGTTTACTAGATATTTTTATGGAATTATTTTACTTGATTAACCATTTGCAGTTCCAATATAATTAATGCGTTTCTAATTAATTCTGATTTGCAGACCTAGATTTAAAATCGCCATCCAGGATGTAGAAAATTTTTCCGTTTACGAAGACGAATTATTATTAAATATAGGATAGGAGACATTGACTAAGAGCTCAATATTGGAAGGATAGTGCTAGATTGTCGATTTCCAGTAA